>NW_027551572.1:0-4911 GCF_008692635.1 Crocuta crocuta
ATTGGTCTCTGTGTCTGTTTTTGTGCCTATACCATACTGTCTTGAAGATTACAGCTTTGTAGTAGAGGCTAAAATCTGTGATGGCAATTCCTCCCGTTTTGGTTTTCTTCTTCAATACTACTTCGGTTATTCGGGGTCTTTTGTGGTTCCATACAAATTTTAGGATAGTTTGTTCTAGTTTTGAGAAGAATGCTGGTGCAATTTTGATTGGGATTGCATTGAATGTGTAGATTGCTTTGGGTAGTAATGACATTTTAACAATATTTATTCTTCCGACCCATGAGCATGGAATGTTTTTCCATTTCTTTGTGTCTTCTTCAATATCCTTCTTAAGTTTTCTATAGTTTTTATCATACAGGTCTCCTTTATCATTGGTTAGGTTTATTCCGAGGTATTTTATGGTTTTTTGTGCAATTATGAATGGGATCAGTTTCTTGATTTCTCTTTCTGTTACTTCACTATTAGTGTTTAAAAATGCAACAGATTTCTGTACGTTGATTTTGTATCCTGCAACATTGCTGAATTTATGGATCAGTTCTATTAGGCTTCTGGTGGAGTCTGTCAGGTTTTCTATGTAGAGTATCATGTCGTCTGTGAAAAGTGAAAGTTTGACTTCTTCTTTACGAATTCTGACGCCTTTTATTTCCTTTTGTTGTCTGATTGCTGATGCAAGGACTTCCTGTACTATGTTAAACAACAGTGGTGAGAGTGGACATCCCTGTCATGTTCCTGATCTCAAGGGGAAAGCTTTCACTTTTTCCCCATTGAGGATGATGTTAGCTGAGGGCTTCTCATAGATGGTTTTCATAATGTTTAGGTAAGTTCCTTCTATCCCGACTTTCTTGAGGGTCTTTATTAAGAAGGGATGCTGTATCTTGTCAGTGCTTTTTCTACATCTATCGACAGGATCATATGGTTTTTTATCTTTTCTTTTGTTAATGTGATGTATCACAATGATTGAATTGCAAATATTAAACCAGTCCTATAACCCAGGAATGAATCCCACTTGATCATGGTGGATAATTCTTTTTATGTGCTGGTGGATTCGATTTGCAAGTATCTTGTTGAGGATTTTTGCATCCGTATTCCTCAAGGATATTGGTCTGTAGTTCTCTTTGTTTGCTGGATCTCTGTCTGGCTTGGGAATCAAAGGGATGCTGGCTTCATAAAATGAGTCTGGAAGTTTTCCTTCGATTTCTATTTTTTGTAATAGCTTGAGAAGAATGGGTATTAATTCTGTTTTAAATGTCTGGTAGAATTCCCCGGGGAAGCCATCTGACCCAGGGATCTTATTTGTTGGGAGATTTTGGATAACTCTTTCGATTTCCTCACTAGTATGGGTCTGGTCAGGTTTTCTATCCCTTCCCTTGTGAATTTTGGTAGTGAGTGTGTGTTTAGGAATTTGTCCATTTCTTCTAAGTTGTACAGTTTGTTGGCATCTAATTTTTCATAGTATTCCCTGATAATTGTTTGTATTTCTGAGGGATTGGTTGTAATAAGTTCTTTATCATTTGTACTTTTGTCTATTTGAGTGTTCTTTCTTTCCTTTTTGAGAAGCCTGGCTAGAGGTTTGTCAATTTTGTTTATTTTTTCAAAAAACCAACTCTTGCTTTCATTGATCTGTTCAACTGTTTTTTTGGTTTCTATATTGTTTATTTCTGCCCTGATTTTTATTATTTCTCTTCTCCTACTGGGTTTGGGGTGCTCCTGTTTCTCTCTCTCTCTAGTTCCTTTAGGTGCACTGTTAGATTTTGTATTTGCACTTTTTCTAATTTCTTGAAGTAGGCCTGGAGTGCAAGGTACTTTCCTCTTAGGACTGCCTTTGCCACATCCCGTAGAGTTTGGATTGTATTTTCGTTTTCATTTATTTCTATATATTTTTAAATTTCTTCCCTAATTACCTGATTGGCCCATTCATTCTTTAGTAGGGTGTTCTTTAACCTCCATGTTTTTGGAGGTTTTCCAGACTTCTTCCTGTGATTGATTTCAACTACCATAGCATTGTGATCTGAAAGTGTGCATGGTATGATCTCCATTCTTTATATTTATTGAGGGCTGCTTTATGTCCCAGTATGTGATCTATCTTGGAGAATGTGCCATGCGCACTTGAGAAGAAAGTGAATTCCATGGCCTCAGGATGTAGAGTTCTAAATATATCTGTCAAATCCATCTGGTCCAATGTGTCATTCAAGTCCATTGTTTCTTTAATGATTTTCTGTCTAGTTGATCTACCCATTGCTGTAAGTGGAGTGTTAAAGTCCCCTGCTACCAGCACAGTCTTATCCATAAGACTGTTTCTGTTTGTGATTGTTTTATATGTTTAGGTGCTTCCATATTCCATGCATAGACATTTATAATTGTTAGCTCTTCCTGATGGATAGACCCTGTAATTATTATATAATGCCCTTCTGCATCCCTTGTCATTGTCTTTACTTTAAAGTCAAATTTGTCTGATATAAGTATAGCTACTCCAGCTTTCTTTTGACTTCCAGTAGCATGATATATGTTTCCCCATCCCCTTACTGTCAACCTGAAGGTGTCCTCAGGTCTAAAATGTGTTTCTTGTAGACAGCAAATAGATATATTTTGGTTTTTTATCCATTCTGCTATCCTATCTCTTTTGATTGGAGCATTCAGCCCTTTTACATTCAGTGTTATTATTGAAATATATGGATTTAGAGTCATTGTGTCGTTTGTGGGATTCATGCTTGTGGTGGTGTCTCTGGTATCTTGCTTTCCTTGCAATGTTTCCCTCAGAGAGTCCCTCTCAGGATTTCTTGTAGGAGGTTTAGTGATGACAAATTCTTTCCATTTTTGTTTATTTGGAAAGACTTTTATCTCTCCTTCTCTTCTGAAGGACAGGCTTGCTGGATAGAGGATTCTTGGCTGCCTATTTTTTCTGTTCATCACATTGAAGATTTCCTGCCATTCCTTTCTGGCCTGCCAAATTTCAGTAGATAGGTCTGTCACCACTCTGATAGGTTTCCCTTTGTATGTTAGGGTCCTTTTCTCCCCAGCTGCTTTAAGAATTCTCTCTTTGTCCTTATATTTTGCCAGTTTCACTATAATATGTTGTGCAGAAGATCGATTCAAGTTACATCTGAGGGGAGTTCTCTGTGCCTCTTGAATTTCAATGTCTACTTCCCTCCCCAGGTTGGGGAAGTTCTCTGCTATTATTTGTTCAAACACTCCTTCAGCACCTTTCCCCCTCTCTTCCTCTTCTGGAATTCCTATGATAAGGATATTGTTCCCTTTGAGTTTGATCATATCATTGAGCTCTGGAACTCTCCTTTCATGTTCCTGGATCAGTTTATCTCATTTTCTCAGCTTCCTCTTTTTCTATATTTGTGTCTTCTAAATCACTTATTCTCCTTTCTGCCTTTTCAATCCGTGCATTGGATGCCTCCGTTTTATTATCTATCTCATTTATAGCATTTTTAAATTCATCACAACTATTTTTAAGCTCCATAGTCTTTGTAGCAATAGTTTCTCTAATGTCTTCCATGCTTTTTTCAAGCCCAGCAATTAATTTTATGACTATTGTTCTAAATTCTCGTTCAGTTATGTTGCTTATATCTGTTTTGAGCAGTTCTTTAGCTGTCATTTCTTCCTGGAATGTCTTTGGAGGAGAGTTCTTCCATTTTGTCATTTTGGTTAGCCCTCTATCTCTTTTTAATTTTAAAAGCTTGTTATGCACTCTGCCCCTGCGGTGCTACTGTATTAAATAGGGCTCTTTGACTGTCTAGGGCCTGTCCATTCAGGAAGTGTTCTTTGAATAGTGTCTCCTGGTTTCTCTTGTTGAGACTTTGGTTATTTTGTTTGCCTACTCATAGTGGTATTTGGGACTCTCAACCATGTGTACTTTGGCTTGTTTCTTGAGGTAGCCCTGGAAAAGAAAACAGATAACCACACAGGGAACAAAGGTACACAAACACAGACAAATCCAATAAACATGCAAACTGAAAGGAAAAAAGAAAAAGAAAAAAGAAAGGGACAAAAAACAAAACAAAAAAAAAAGAGGAAGGAGGGAAGACAAATAATAAAAATAAAAATTAATAAAAAATTGAAAAAAAAAGAAAAGGAAAGAAAAAAGAAAAAAACCCAAAGGACAAAAGACGTCTAAAGGCATAAAACCAGAATTCCTAGCTGCAAATAAAGAGCCAGGTGTATGCAGTGCTGATGGAAGAGCATATATAAAGAGAGAAATGACAGGATGGGGAGGAAGTGAAATTGGAAATGAAATGACTAGACAGAGAGACTAAGAGGCTTGATTCAGAGGGAGACATCGTAGAATATGTTTAGAGGCGATGAGAAAGAAAGGAAGACATTACTAAGAGAAACTATATAGTCTGATTACTCCATAGAGAGAGAGATAAAAAGGTAGTGATGGAGGTGTAGAGTATACATCTAGAGAATGGAATAAATGTGACTGTTTAAGTAAACCAGTGACCAGAATGCCCGGACCAGCAGAGTGGAGGGTTATGAATGACAAAAGGGAGAGTATATGTGAACAGAAAGAATTATCTAGGATTAATCATGGCATTGCATCCATGTTGGTCTTGCCCAGGCTCAGGTAAAGAAAAAAAAAAAAGCAGCTCTCTGGGGGGGATGGGCATGGTTTGGTGTAGGCGGGTCTCACTTCCACTGTGTCCCACTGGCCGCTCCCTGAGGCTCCACCTTGGTGGTTGTGGGGAGAGAAATTGCATCTCCCCAGGCCTTCTCAACCAAGTATTGCAAATCACTCCTTTTGGGTCCGATCTCCCTGTGCTGAGGGTGTTGCCAAGGTGGGCCGTGTTCTATGCCCCACGCCCTGCCTCGTATCCAGGTCCGAGTCCGTGCACTTTGTTTATACCGCGGAAACACAGTCTGCAGGTCGCTGCTTCCCTGCTGCCCTGGGTCGAGTGAGTGTGG
>NW_027551572.1:5183-10783 GCF_008692635.1 Crocuta crocuta
GTCTGAGCCTCAGGTCTAGCCAGGGTCAAGCGGCGGCACAACCTGGGATCCGCCGCCTCCACCAGGGGGTCAGGTCCGGGGAACTCAGCCTTGGCCACCGCCTCTGCGTTTCTGGAGGGTCAAGCCCGGGGAACGCAGCCTCAGGCCCGCAGTGTCCATGCCACCACAGAGGATAGTGCCAGGAGTGCAGCAGAGCAGTTTTTCCTGGCGCCCTCTGGGACCGGGGACACCTAGTTCAAAGCCAGCACCCCAGCCAGAACCCAAAACACTCTTTCCAAGCCAAGGTTTTTCTCTTCTCCAAGGATGGTTCTTATGAGCAGTCTCAGCTTCTCTCTCCTTTCCCCTGGACTCGCTGCCTCTCACCACCCCTTGTCGATTTATCACTCCCTGCAGCTGCATGCAAGCCGGGGTCCCTCCCCTCCCTCCGTGTCTCTGTGTCCCGTCCCACTTTTATCTTCCCCAGTTCGCACTCATGCACTTATGAGGTTTCCTTCCCAGTGTGGCTCAGTGTCCTATGACTTCAGGCCTTCTCTGTTTGAGAGATGGGTGCAAGTGAAATGCACGGAGCTCCCTACTTTTCCACCATCTTGCCCCCCCCCCAAGCTGCTGACTCTGTGTCTTTTGATTGTTTAGTCCATTTACATTCAAAATAACCAATAATATATATGTACTTATTCCCATTTTATACCTGTTTTGTGGTTGTTTCTGAAGACTTTTTCTGATCCTTTCTTGTATTTCATTCATGGTTTGCTGGTTTTCTTTAGTGATACATTTGAGTTTTTTCTCTTTGGAATTTGAATATTTATTAGTGGTTTTTGATTTGTGGTTACCATTAGGTTTGTATATAACACTTCTGCGTATAGCAATCTGTATTAAGTTGGTGGTCATTTAAGTTTGAACCCATCCTTTAGTCCTCTACTCCCCGCATTTTAGATACATGTTGTCATATTTTACATCTTTTAATTTTGTGACTTCCTTGACGGATATTTTACAAGAATATTCGTTTTTTACTGCTTTTGTGTTTCCTACCTTCATAGTGTCATTTTTGGTCTTCCTTTCCACTCCAAGAATCCCTTTAATATTTCTTGCAGGGTTGGTTTAGCGGTCTTAAACTCCTTTACTTTTTGTTTGTCCAGGACACTCTTTATCTCTCCTTCTATTCTGAATGATAGCCTTGCTCATGTATGCAGATTTTTCCCATTCAGCCCTTTGAATAGATCATGCCACTCCCTTCTAAAACATTTTCTGCTGAAAAATCTCCTGATAGCCTTATGAGGTTTCCCTTTGTATGTAACTGTCCTCTTTTGTCTTGCTCATTAAGTTTTTTTATCACTATATTTTGCCATTTTAATTATGTCTTGGTGTGGATCTGCTTTTATTGATTTTGTTGGGGGTCCCATGTGACTCTTGGATCTTGATATCTGTTTCTTCCCTTCGATTAGGGAAGTTTTCAGCCATTATCTCTTCAAATAAATTTCCTGCCCCCTTTTCTCTATTCTTTTTCTTCTGGGACTCCTGTAATATGAATGTTATTACATTTGGCGGAGACACTGAGTTTCCTAAGTCTATTCTCATTTTGCATAATTCTTGTTTCCCTCTTTTGTTCATCTTGATTACTTTCCATTACTCTGTCTTCTAGGTCATTAATTTGTTCCTCTGCTTCTTCCAGCCTGTTGCTCATTGCATCAAGCATGTTTCTAATCTTGTTTATTGCACTTTTCATCTCTTATTGTTTCTTTTTTTTTATCTTTGTGTTAAGACATCACTGATGTCTTTCACTTGTTTCTCAAGTCCAGTGAGTATCCTTATGATTATCTCTTTAAATGGTCCATTAGGGGGGCGCCTGGGTGGCTCAGTCTGTTGAGCGTCCAACTTTGGCTCAGGTCATGATCTCATAGTTTGTGGGTATGAGCCCCACGTTGGGCTCTGTGCCGACAGCTAGCTCAGAGCCTGGAGCTTGCCTAAGATTCTTTGTCTCCCTCTCTCTCTGATCCTCTCCTATTCATGCTGTCTCTCTCTCTCTCTCTATCTCTCTATCTCTCTCAAATATGAATAAATAAATAAATAAAAACATTAAAGTAATTTTTTAAAAATAAATAAATGGTCCATTAAGCATGTTGCCTATATCTGCTTCACTTACACCTCTGGCTGTGGCCTTGTGCTGTTCTTTCATTTGGGACAAATTTATCTGTCTTCTCATATACTCTGAATCTGTGTCTATTTGTGTGTATTAGGCATGTCAGCTATGTCTCCTGCTCTTGATGGTAATGGCCTTATGAAGACGAGGTCCTGTAGTGCCCTACTGTGTAGTGTTCCCCTGTTCCCCAGGCACTGGTGCTTCTGGGAATGTCTCCAGTGTGTGCTTCGTATGCTGTGCTGTTTGCCCTAGCTGCTTCATCCTTCAGGCCAGTCATCAGCAGAAGTTTTCTTTGCCTGTTGTGGGCAGTGTTTCATCCCTGGCCTGAATGTGGCACATGGGTAGGCTCTGGTCTGCTTGTGAAATGAAACGTGTTACGACTGCCACCAGGACCAAAGCCCCACAAAACTCCCAGGTCAGGAGACACGGTGTTGGCAGGAGTTTGGGCCCATCTTCTGGGGTAGAGGGTCCACCATGCTGGGACTGAGGCAAGGTGACTGGGAAGCTCAGTTCCACAAGAGTGAGGTGGGGATGAAGCTCGGCATAAGTAAGCTTAGGTAGCAAGTGCTGTGCTGTGCCCACAGGTGGCCCTCTGCTTATGTTGGGGGATGGTAAGGGAAATGACACCGGTCAGTTGCTTTGTTTCCGGAGGGGTCTCTCCATGAACACTGTCTCCCTGGGATACACTCCAAGATGATCAACTAACCTCCCCAGTGGGTGCCCCCGGTGCTTTTCAGATCACGGTTTCCAGGTTGTATGTCTACAGGCTGTTTGCCCTTCCTTTTTCCAAGAGCCGCCTTGAAAGTGTCCTCTGAGCTCTCCCAGAGACAAGCACACTAACTTTTAATACTCCAGACTTAAACCCCTTCTAGTTTTAAGAACTCACAGGGGCCCCCAGTGATTCACTTGGTTAAGTGTCCAACTTCAACTCTGGTCATGATCTCACAGCTTGTGAATTGGAGCCCCGTGTCAAGACCTGTGCTGACAGCTCAGAGCCTGGAGCTACTTTGGATTCTGTGTCTCCCTCTGTCTCTGGCCCTCCCCAACTCACACTCTGTCTCGCTCTCTCAAAAATAAATAATAAAACATTTAAAAAAAAAACAACTCACAAAATCTGGGCCCTCTAGCTTTCCAAGCCAATTGCTATGGGGATTCATTTTTTCCACGTGCTCTCCTGTGTGTTAGTCTGTCTCTCACCCTTCTCTGTGACCAGGGCTCACACTGGAGCAGCCACAATCTGTTTCTCTCCCAAGCTGAGTTTCAGAGCTTCCAAGCTTCTTTCTTACCTTTAGTTGTGGAATTTGTTCTGCCGGGCTTCAGATTGATTTCTGGAGCATTAAAGATGATTTGATATTTATCTAGTCATTTTCATGAGACAAGGTGAGCCTGGGATCCTCCTACTTGGCCAACATCTTCCTTTTCCCCAGTTTTCAGTTCTTCTTCTAATCAGTGTTTGTTCTGTTTATATCTAACCAATGCTTTCTCCTAGTTACATTGGCAGATTTTCCTGGAAAACTTAATAGTGAAAATGTCTAGGTTTTGCTAACTTTGGTATAAATATTTATAATGTTTCATCACTAAAACACATTTATATCAGTACCCATAGTGATATAATTGGATCAAAGTAAATTTTATTTGAGACAGACTTTATCATGTAAGGAGATTTCTTTTATTTCTCTTTACAGAGACCTTTTATAATAATTTGTAAATAAATTTAAGACTTATTAAATGCTTTTTCATCTGTATATAGTTTATATTCTTTATTAACCCATTGACACAATATATTTCATGAATATATTTTCTAATACTGCCTCATCCTTCAATTACTATTTGGGGTGGGTTTTGGTGCATTATTTGACTAAGTAGCTGATGAATTTTATTTCATATTTTTATGTCTGTATTCATTAATGACATTGGTTGTAGATTTAATTTTTGGTAGTTTTACTATCAAATTTAAATTTTTTCTGAAAATCTTTTGGGTAATATTCTATTTTTTCTATGCTTGAGCCCGTTTTTTTCACAGTTTTCTTTATTATTTTTGGAATATAGTTTATACACAGTGTTACATTAGTTTCAGGTTCACAACATAGGAATTGTACAAGTCCGTGCATGCAGTATGCTGAGTCAGTTCTTAAAATGTGGAAGCAAAGTGTTTCTAGATAATGTCAATACTTCTTTTCTAGAAGATATCAATAACTCATCTATAAAACAACACCTTATTGTTATTTTAAAGTAGTTTTACATTTTTCAATTTATTTTCTTATAATTTGCCTGCTCAGTTTATTCTTATGCCATTTTGACAATTTCATTTTCATGCATGTTAACCATTTCATAGAGAAATGCTAAGATTTATATATTTTTATTATTTTCTTAAAAGAATAGACTTTTAAAAAATGTTTACTTATTAATTTTGAGAGGGAGAGGGAGAGAGAGTGAGCTGAGGAGGGACAGAGAAAGAGGGAGAGAGGGAATTCCCAGCAGTGTGAAGCCAGTCGCAGGGCTCAAAATCACAAACCATGATATGACCTGAGCTGAAATCAAGAGTCAAATGTTTAACTGATTGAGTCACCCAGGTACCCCAAGAATTGCGAAGATTTAAAATTTTCAAAATAAGTTTTATGCGCTTCGTGTATTATGGCCAAAAATATGAGTTAAGTCTTCAAATTCTACTTTCTAGAATTTACTGAGGTGGACATTTTTTGTTTGTTTAATTGTTTGTTTTCCTGCTGCTTTGTTACCATTTAACTGATTAGTTTTATAAATTACAAAATAAAATTTTCTCTGTACAGTACAAAGCCTGGTGTATAGTTAAAATCACAGTAATAATTATTTTATACAATTCTTTAATGCTTTTACTTTATTTTCCTATTTCATCTCTGAAAAACTGAGACAGATGAGTTTATATCTTCTATAATTATTGAATTTCTAACAGTTTTGAATAATAATGAATTATTCTTAATTTTATAAATTTATGACTAGTATATTTTTATTGAAAGATTTATAAGTATAAAATTACCTTATTTATCCACTTATGTAATTTTTGCCTTGAAATATATTTTGTCTCTAATAACATTGCAAGCCTCACATTTTTGTTTGTATTTGCCTGATATATTTTTGCCCATTTATTATTTTTAATTTTGGCAATTTGTTCCATGCTTCCTTTAAAAAAACAGCATCTGTTCAACTTTTGCTTTGTGATCTAATTTAGTACATTTTGTTATTTAATGTGAATAAACCAATTCACAATTTGTTATCATCAATGTTAGGTTTATTTGGGCTTTTTTCTGACAACTTGTTTTGTGGTTTCTACTTTTATTTTTTGGTATTTCTCCTGATTTGCTTATGGACTACATCAACTATATTGTTTTCCTTTCTTTCTTTTTTCCTCTTTTTTTCCAAGTTATTTAGAATGCATACACAACTTTGTTTTTACTGCATTATTTTCAAAAAATATTGTCAGCAT
>NW_027551572.1:10825-101939 GCF_008692635.1 Crocuta crocuta
ATATATATATATATATAACTTTTTTCTTCCCTGACCAAATATTTCCTAGGTTTTAAAAATATTTTGGATATTTCATATCAACTTAAGGAAATGTTCTTTGTAAGTGTGTTGTGTTGTTACCATGCTTACCCCATGTCCTAAGAGTTCTTTTATATTACAATTCCTCCATTCTTTTCATTATCTTCTGTAGAGCTGAAGTATACCTTAGAATCATCTTTTTATGAAGGATACATTGATGATATATTTCTTAACCTCTTGCTCTGTGAGAATGTTTCTCAAGTACCCTCATTTAGGAATGGCAGTTTCAGGTAGAAAATAATATACAGTCAGAGTTTTGTTTGTGTTTTTTCCTTCGTTGGAACTAACCATTTTTTCCCTACCAGAAATTTGAAGGATTTGAATCTTTATTTAAATGTTTTGACCTTCTCTGTCTTAGTAGGATACGTCTAGATTTGGGGTTATTCTCATTAATTTATTTGTATTTGATGACCCTTTTTGATTTCAGACTCAATATAAAGATTCCATTCTTTCTTGAGACTAGAAATTGTTGCAACTACTATGTTGGCTTTAGTTTCTACTTCTGAAATTGCTATCTTTAACTATAGCATCTTCTGGCTTTGCCTCATATATATATTTATAATAGTCATTCTTATGTTTTCCCCTCTTTTTCCTCTTAAATCTGTGGAAACGTCTTGACTTTGTCTTCTTTTCATCAGATTTAATTTTCTGCATTTTCAAATCTGCTGCTTGCTGTTTATATTGTACTATGAAGTTACCCATGCAGTCCAGTTGGACCCTCTTACTAATTGCTAGCTTTACTTTCACATTTAAAATCTCCTCTTAATCTTAATCAGGGTATATTTATATATTAAAATGCCCTCTTCTTTTTGTAGTCATTCTGTTTTATAAGGAGTTATCTGCAACATTATTAATATTATGCCCCTTATTTTGAATAATGACCTCTTTTTACATGTCTGGTAATTTTTTTCTGCTTATTCATCGTTACAGACGATATTCTGTGGTGTATAACATTGGGATTTGAGATGGGTCTATCAGGGACTGGTGTCCTATGAACATCTAAAAATTTTTTAGGCAAAAGAGAAAGCTTTAAATTTCCAGTTGTTTTAATTTGCCAGTTCAAAGGTCCAGTGGCCTAAGGAAAATAGGAGAGATCACAGCAGGGACTGTGTAGATTTGGCAGCCAGGACTAATCTTATTTCCTGAATTCAGTTGCCTTCATGGGGAGCAGTATTCCTGCTGTTTGTGTGGCATGGCTATTGCACCTGTTGTAATCTGGGCATAGATTTTGCCATCTGGCAAACATCTCAGAAATATTGGTGATATTCTCAGTGTCCTACTACTGCTGCAAACTTACTCTTACTCCAGCCCTTGCCGTGGGATCCAGTTGTGATCATGGTGCTCTATGGGCACAGTTTTAAATTTATTTCTGAATCAAATTGATCTTCCTTATGCCCACAATCTTGGATGTATTTGGTTTTCCTGCAGTCAGCTCCTGTGGATTATGCTAGAAAAAGACACTTATGGCATGTGTAAATCTTTCTTCCTAGTTTTGACCCACGTTTTCCTTCCTCAACTCATTTCAGAGCGTGCAATGCTCTTTTCACTTGCATCTGGCAAATGGGAGGGTGGTGGGTTGGAAGGAGAGTGATTAGATGCTTGTGTTTGACAGACTTTTACCCAAAAGTAAATGCCTTCAAATCTAAGACTATTCATGAGTAAAGAGATATAATAGAAATATTCACCGACTCTAATAAATAGATATTTTTATTTACTTCATAGAAAACAATTCCCATTTTTATAATCATTCAGTTCAAATTTCTTCTATTATCTCTCTTTTTGAAAATCTTATAACTTTTTCTTTTCTCCAGAGACAACAAATTTATTACTGGTGGAAAGAGGACTGGACTAGGAGCCACAAAAACAGAACTCTTGTCCCAGATCTAATGCTAACTATCTATTAAAAGTCTATGTAGAAGAGATCAACAAAGAGGGACAAAGTTAATTCTTTGTTTAANGAAAAACAGAACTCTGGTCCCAGATCTAATGCTAACTATCTATACTCTGAAATTCTATAAACTTCCATTTTATCACCGTTAACATGAAAGAAATGGACCACAATCTTTCTAACGTGACTTCTACCTCTATATTTCTTCAAGTCCATATTAATGGAACCATTGTGAGGCTGAATCCACACTTAAAAGTCTATGTAGAAGAGATCAACAAAGAGGGACAAAGTTAATTCTTTGTTTAACAAACAAGAGGTGGCTCAACATTCAAATTATAGATTATAGTAAAATGGAGAATTTATAGAATAGCTAACTGGTGTGCTATTCGATGGGTTAACCTTGGCTTTACTTTATTAACTTTCTCTGTCCTATTGATGTTATATTATTTGCAGAAGTAAAATATGCCGGCTACCTCAAGTTAGGGGTACACTAGGGAGAGTGATTTGGGAAATGTATCATCTGGATCTTTTCTGCAGCACATTGTCTATCACAGAGAGTATTGCTCCAGTCTTATTACCTTTGCTCACACTTTGCCCGACCACCACTTTAGTCACTATGCATCACTGTGTATGATATTGAATGTGTTTAGGATTTTTGAAAAAGAGTAAAAGAGATTATCTTTCAGTCTTACTTAAAAGTGATGAGTTGTAATAAAAAGTAATTTACTATTACTACTACTGTTTCTCTAAGTATTTCTTAATCTATACAATGCAAAGTAGTTTTTGAGTACTTTGGTTATCTCTTAAATGGAATAGTCTTTTTTTTTTCAATTCACAATTAGTGGGAAATGTTGCAAGCAAAATAAAGTTCCAATACAGTTTTAAAGCCAACTGGTGTTTTTATCTAGATGTCTCTCCTGCCTGGAAATAGTAGAAGGATACAGTCTAGGCTTCATAAAAGACCAAGGTCTGTACATTTTGATCTTCTGTGTATGTGTGTTTCATGCCCATCTCTAACAATGATTGAGACTTTTTTACCATGCACTCCCACCCTATTCCTTACCAATGAAGCTGCTTTGTGTTGAATTTTTAAATACTGATGGCTTTTTCTCCCTATTATTGGCCTCTTTTGTGAAGCTATAATTCAACTTTCCTTTGAACAAAAATTCCATTCACATTTTATATTCACTGACAATTTCAAATATCAGCATGTTTTTTTCTTAATACTATTTTCATGTTTAGCCAAACTAACAAATTTAAATAAAGGAAGATGGTTATTTTTTTTAATATTTCACTGCATTTCTTTTTACTGAAGTAGTTTTAAAATATTTTATTTTAGTTAATAATGAATTTATTTTTCAATTCCCTTTCCTGAAAGATTATTATATTTCTCCTTATTCTAAAAAGAAGTCTGGAAGTATTTACCTACTCTTAAAAAGCATATACCTGTATATCCTTTCATTTAAAATAGTGTTTTTAGCCATTCAAACTTCTCCATTTTTTCCTGTTATGAAATAATGAGAAGTACTCATTATTGACTCCTCACCCCCAACATACCAACTGAATTTCCAGATGACTTGACTTCTTACTAACATCCCTGATTTTAGTTCTCCTATTGCTTCAGTATTTCAGGGCAGAATAAGTTTTTTTGTTTTTTTTTGTTTTTTTTTTTTTCATTCTGTCTTCCTCCATAAATTTGGTTGGCTTCATATGGAATTTGACTTCACAGAACATGGAGATCAGTGGGGACTGTGAAAGACAGACAAGATGTCTATCTCCTGTGCTTTATGTCCCCCAGACAAGAACCTTGGAGTCCTCTTCATCTTACACAGTTCCTTCTCCACACATGTTCAGTCAAACTTCAAATTTTTCTAAAGCAACTTCAGAAATGCTCAAATAATTTTCTCCTCATTCCATTGCTTCTGCCTTTGGCATACATTGTCTCTTGGCTGGACTCTTATAATAGCTTTTTATCTTATCTCCACATTTCAGAGTTCTTCCATAGTATCAGAATAATATCTAAGAAATAAATCTGATTATATTGCTTTACTGAATAGTGTTCCCTGATATTCCTTGTATTCTTACTATAAAATTGAGATTGCTTTACTTGCACATGAGGTAACTCCACCCCATGGATTTCATACTCCCTATGAGGTTCTATTGGATATAAAGCCTGGATAAGTGGCAGTAGTCATAATCTGACCTGTAACGGTAGACCTAAATTAAATTTTGAAATCTTAACACGATAGCAGAAAGTGGAGTCATGACTAATATTTTACAGTCTATACAGGTGATTTTAGTCACCATGAAAACATGGTGTTTGCACCAAGTTGTTAAGAACTTGGACATGGACATCAGCTTGCCCCAGGCCATATTTTGGCTTCTCTATTTACTAATCTGTCCTTGGGCAAGACATAAACCTCTTTGGGTCTTCTTGTGTATGACAAGTTTAATAATTGTCTTTACTCAGAAATTATCGTGTAGATGAATTAAGTAATAAGTTTGAGGTGATTAGGTGAATTTTATCTTTTTGTTAACCTCAATTTAAGAGTTTTCTTCCATGTACTCTGACTTTTCCCCACACTCAGTATTTCCTAAGCAAGTTTGTGCACCTAATTCCTTTATTTCTTTATAACCCACTTATTGCTCATCTAGTTGCACTAGTGTACTAAAATTGTAATCTTGATGTATTATTATTTTCATATTAACATTTTCTAATACTTAAGATATTTTATAATATACACTTTTCTTCTTGATAGTTCTCTTTTCTTATTAAAAACTTCAGCAAGTTGCCATTGACCTTTGACATCCTATTTGACATCTCCACTTTGGCCTCTATCATTTTTCCCTAATTAGATTTGCAACATCATCTAAGCAAGAACTTCCACTCCAGTCTAACTGATCTTTTACATTTACTATTGTCCTGACCTGCTTTGTTTTCTCTTGTAGGGCAGAGCCAGGTCCTGCTTTGGGGCTGGGCCTTTGCTCATTATTTCCTTTCCAATTGGAATGCCCTCCATTTCTGGCTCAGCCTTTAAAACCTAGGGACACCTGGGGGGCTCAGTTGGTTAAGGGTCTGACTTCAGCTCAGCTCATGATCTGACTGCTTGTGAATTTGAGCCTTGTCTCAGGCTCTGTGCTGACAGCTCAGAGCCTGGAGCCTGCTTTGGATTTTGTGTCTCCATCTCTCCTCTGCCCCTCCCCTACTCATGGTCTCTCTCTTTCTCAAAAATAAATAGACATTTAAAAAAATTTTTTTTAATGTTTTATTTATTTCTAGGAGAGAGAGAGAGAGACAGCATGAGCAGGGTGGGTCAGAGAGAGAGGNTAAGTTCCACCTCATCAAAGAAGTCTTTGTTCGTTACTTCAGCCCTTTAACTTTTTATAAGCAGCAAAAGATATAGAATAAATAAACCCTTTTTTGAGGGAAGTCAAAATACATGTTGTACTCTTGCATCTGTTGTTTATTTTCTATGGCCAATGACATATGCTGACTAAAAACCTTAGTTTCTTTTAAGATGAAGTTATTTAGGGGTGCCTGGGTGGCTCAGTCGGTTCAGTGTCCAACTTCGGCTCAGGTCATAATCTCACAGTTCGTGGGTTTGAGTCCCGTGTTCGGCTCTGTGCTGACAGCTAGCTCAGAGCCTGGAGACTGTTTCAGATTCTGTGTCTCCCTCTCTCTCTGACCCTCCCTGCTCACATTGTCTCTCTGTCTCTCTCTCTCTCTCTCAGAAATAAATAAAAAACATTAAAAAAAAGATGAAGTTATTTATACTTCCTTTCCACTTTCTAGGGTTGTTATAAATAAAAATAAATTAAGTCTCAGGGATAAAAAGTCTAGCTTAGAGAATATAGTCAATACTATTATAATAATAGTATTATTATGTCACTGTATAGTGACAAATGATAAATACTTTTATCCTAGTGAGCATTGCATAACTTACAGAATTGTTGACTCACTATGTTGCACACCCGAAACTAATATAGTATTTTATATAAACTATACTTCAATTTAAAAATAATGAAAATAAAATAATGTATATCAAACATTTTGTAAAAATTTTTTAAATATCTATTCAAGTTTGTCATTGTTATCACAAACAAATCATATACCACCTTGCTACTTGCCTCATATTGTTTTTTACATTGTTGTCTTATGGCTGTTACTGGGCTTATTACTGGTATTTACATTTCTACATGTTTGACTACATAAGGTTTTTAATTCCTTGGGAATTAAAATATTACAGGGAATATTGATGGTATTAAAATCAAAGAGCCAAACTCCCAAGTATCTTAGAACAAATTATCTTAGAGGCATAAATGGGATTGTACCTCCTATTAAAGTATAAATCTCTACCAGAGAGGCTTATATTCTCATCCTAGCTGCATGGAGACAGTGAATTGAAGATACCTAATAGGAACACTCTTCAAATGAAAGAGGATCAGTGAGCGACTGAACAAAGATGGTTGCCTTGTCTCAGCTTACCCATGAGTGACTTGTAGTCACCCAGGCTTTCTGGGAAATAAGTAGAAGAAAGGCAGTATAGCTTGGACTCATGCCTTTTTCTTTCCTGAAGGATAATTTTCATAAAATACAATACATATTCGTTTGCATTTTGACAAATGTAGTCTCCGATTGTCACCACCATCCCAAACAAGAGTAAAACATCTCTACCTCCGCAGCGCCCTTTCCCAATCAATCCATCCTGACTCCAGAGACAACCACTTTTCTGATTTCTAACAACAGAGCTTAACTTTGCTCAAAAACTTCACCTAAATGAACCCATAAAACATGTACTTTTTTTTTTTTTTTTGGCTTCTTTCACTCAGCACCCATTTTGGGATTCAACCATTTTGTTACATGTATAAATAGTTCATAACATTTTGTTGTTGGATAATACTCCATTGGATAAATATGTCTTAATTAATTTTTCATTCACCTACTGATGGTCATTTGAGTAGTTTCTGGGCTTTGGCGATTATGAAAATGTTGCTGTGAATATTCTGCCATAGTCCCTAAGTGGGTGCGTATTTTCACTACTCTTGAGATTGTCAGAAGATGGGATAAAATGCAAGATCCAATGATATGCTGTTTTCAAGAGACATATTTTAAGTATAATAATGCAGACAGGTTGAAAGTGAAAGAATAGCAAAAGGCCTAGTGTAAACACTAAACATGGGAAAGCTGATATAATATAAAGTAGACTTTGTGACAAGGAAGATTACCATAGTTAAAAATCATCATTTCATAAGAATAAAAGGGTTGATTTGTAACAAGACCTAACACTCTCAAATATTTATAACAATATCATAAAATTTCAAAATAAAAGAAGACAAAATGGACAGAAATAAAGTGAGAAATACACAAATACACAATTAATGTTAGAAATTTTAACAATCTTCTCTCAATAGTTGATAGAAAAGTAGAAAACAAATTAGTAAGGATATAGAAGACTTGAATAATAGCATCAATTATCAAACATGAAGATGTAATTGACATTTATAGGATAATATGTCCAACTGCAGAATATACATTTTCTTTTTTTTTTACACTCTTTTCAAGTATACATGAAACATTCATCAAAGACCATATGCTAGGCCATGAAGTAAGCCTTAATTTATTTCACAGTATTTGACTACAGTAGAATTAAATTAGAAACCAATAACCATAAGGTATCTATAAAAAAGCATTTTTAAAAATTAAGCTACAGATTTCTAAATAGTCAATCCATGGGTCAAAGAAGAAATCATAAAGAAAATTAGAAAATGTTCTATAGTAAATGACAACTAGAATGAAACATGTTAAAAATCTGTGTGTCCATGCCTTTTAATTATTCTTTAGTCTCAGGAACTGATTAATTAAATTAGCATTAACAATCAAAATAACATGAAAGGGGAGAGGCAGAGAAGCAGACTGAATACTGAAAATTATAGGGATTGTGCCTACCATCAGCCAGTGTTTTTATTCTACTGCAATTATAATGAAGTCACTGGATAATGCTTAAACTAATAGGCAAATATCCTTTCAGTGTCAATAAACAGAATGCTAAGTAAATATTCTGGCAATTTTTCACTGATAAATACTGTATCAGGCTATGTATGATGCTACCATTTCATCCAATGAAACCATAACAGAAATAATCTGAATAGTGTTAATTTTTAAAAAGTTTTAAAATATTTTTATTTATTTTTGAGAAGGGAGGAGGGGCAGAGAGAGAGGGAGACACAGAATCTAAAGCAGACTCCTGGCTCTGAGCTGTCATCACAGAGCCTGAGGTGGGGCTGGAACCCATGAACTGCAAGATCATGACCTGAGCCAAAGTCATCACTCAACCGAATGAGCCACCCAGGTGCCCCTGGATTTTGTTAATATTGACAGATATTATAACTAAAGAATAAGTTAATCAGTGATTAAAAAGTTGACTAGACAACCAAGAAAAGTTGTGAAATCTTTGTTCTGAGATCTGAGACAAAACCATCTGTCTCTGATTTTAGTTCAATCTTTAATGAATGTAACCAGTCTGACTAAATGATCTATTGGAAAGTCCTCTTCCAAACACAAAACCTATAATTTTAATTAGTGTTGGTTATGGCACCAACACAAGGTGGGGGGGTGGGGAATCTGCTAATTCCATAAAGAATAGTAGAGGTTTAATTCTAGATCTAAGTCATACCTTTTAATTTACCAAATCTTTTATTTGGAAGAATATTTTCTTTATAGAACTCCAAAGATTCCTCCTCCCCCTCCTCCTCCTCCTCTTCCTCCACCTCTAGGTCTGTCTTACTCTCACTCTTGCTCTTTCTCAATGTGTGTCTTTTATGAGAAACCAAAGAATATTCAGTTTGAAATATGTGATCATGATTTGAACTTTTCAAAAAATGTGTGAGTCATTTCTTGCCCTTTGATAATTTCCAAGTGATGAGGCTGCCTTTTTACAGATTAGTCCCTGCGTTTAGTGAATTCAGTATATTTTGTTTGGTTGGGAGTGAGAAAAATAAATGGAAAATATCATTCATGAGTATGAGCCTGCAAATGAATATGTAGAAGGTAAATTATGCTTTTATTGGGGGGACACAGTATGTTTTCCTTAGCCTTTTGCCCTTTTTCCTTCCGAAGCCTGCTGTTTTTCCTGTTTCAGTTTACAGATGAAAGTGATGCAGCAGTGTGGTGGGGAGGCAATCACATGACCTGACATTTGTGGCTTATGCGTCTATGTACATGGCTAGAAAGCTATTCAAAATCTAACCATCTTATGAGTTCTAACCACCATTTTAAAATTCACATACATGAAGTTATATAGGGAGACTTTTAAACATGGAATCCAAGAAATCATTTCATTTAAAATACCCTTACTTCATTCATTCTTACAGGCAAAACTTGGTATTTTAATAATGTTAAGAAAAAGAAAATGAATATGCAATATCATAATGCTTTGCTGTTCAAAAAATATATTACTTCAAATGATCTGAATTCATTCCAGCAGCAACATTATCCATTTGACCAGGACACAAACCACCCTTATTCCAAAGACAGAAGAAAAAAGAAGGAAAAAAAAAGAGAGAAAGAGGAAAAAGCCCTACATGTCAGGAGATTAAATGAACTGAGGAACAGAGGAGTGCTTCATTCTATATTCTTCCCCTCTACAAGGCAGCAGGACTGATTAGAAGTAATGGAATTTGCCAGTGAAGGTAGCTGCCAACATGTTGAATAGACAACACATGCATTACCAAAACACTCTTCACCCTTGAAAGCAAGCAAACAAAAAGTGTTGTAACAGTATCTGTTTTGCACCTATTACTCTCAATTGGTACTGTTTTCAATAGGTTCATTTTAAAAAACTGCATCATGGTCAGAAAGATGATCTCTTTTCTAATCTAAAATTTCAACAAATATTTCTCGGTATTAAAGGGTAGGCAACATTTTTGCCTTGTCTACGTGTCTGAAATTGAGCTGTTTCTAGGTGCTAAATTTGGCTGCTGTATTTTCGTATCCGTAAGGCCATTCCTGGGTCCACCCAACAAATAGCCATCTAGGTTTTGGGTTTTCCGAGCAGCCGAGCATGGCTGTCCCGCCTTCAACACCCCCGTTCTGTTCTGGCTCAGGCTCGGGACACTGAGGGGCAGTGAGCTTTCCTTTATTCCTGGTGTGACTGTTGCTTCTCAGGGTCTGGCTTGGCTTCTGATCTTGACATTTATGTCACAGGTGTCACCGGTGAAACTGCTGGGAAACCAGATGGCAGGCCTAACTGAGCTTGGCAGCTCCGCTGTGGTACTCATTGTCCCTGCTACCTGCTCTACTTTCTTCTTCCTGTTGATGTGTTATTGTCTTCTGTGGTTTCAGTGTTTCAATGTTATTTGCCTTTCTACAGGCCTTTCCAAATGTGAATTCCCCTCTGTAGTTCTTTTCACGCATTTTCTCCCCTCGGAAACCCATCATCCAGGAAGGCTCATGGCTTGCCTGTCTTCCTTGGTCTTTCAGGGGCCTTTTCTTAAATGTCACTTCCTCAGCAAGACTTTTCCTTGAACACTCTAATAAATTTACAACACACCCTTCTCCCTGACCTGCTACCCTGATACTTTTTCTTCCCTTTCTTACATTATCTTTTTCCATAGCAATTAGCACCACCTCTATATTCCATGTTGAACTTGTACATAATCTGTATCATTATATAGGTCTGTATTTTATATATTATATAGAATATAAGCTTCATGAGGGCAGAATTTTGTTTGTTTTTTGGCTTTTGGGTTACTTACGGTACTCTAAGCATCTGGAAGAATGCTGTCTCTTAGAACTTAAAAAAAAAGCTGTCCTTTTTTGTTGTTAAATAACAAGTTGCATTGCAAATTCTGAAATATCAGGCCTCTAGCTTTGTATTTGATTTTACTCCTTCTGCTTAGTACAGTGCTACGTGTAAGAGCTTTAAGGGCATAGGGGAGAATTGGATAAGTTCCATCTGCTATGTGTATTAGGTATCTTACTTGTCTTATTTTTTTTAATGTTTTATTTATTTCTAGGAGAGAGAGAGAGAGAGAGAGACAGCGTGAGCAGGGGAGGGTCAGAGAGAGAGGGAGTCACAGACTGAAACAGGCTCCAGGCTCTGAGCTGGCAGTCAGCACAGAGCCCAACGCGGGGCTCGAACCCACGAACCGCGAGATCATGACCCAAGCGAAAGTCAGACGCTTAACCGACTAAGCCACCCAGGTGCCCCTTACTTGTCTTATTTTAATCCTCACTATAATCCAAGTCCTTTGCCTAAAGAAGCACAGCTAGAAAGCAGCAGAGTAAAGACACTCACTGGTTCCTTGTGGCTCCAAAGTTACTGCCTTGTCTTCAGAAGCATGGTGCCCCCAAATAATAGTAAGTCAACAAGAGCCCCTCAAGATTGATAATGTTGCATGAATCAGGTGTAGCTACACAATGAGTGCCAAAAATAATTGGTTAAGAAAAAGAACTGTAAATTAGCTCCCTTAAAAAGATAAGCAACAGCGACACCGAAAGAAGGATATCCAAAACTATTTAGAGCCGAGCATCCTTAACTTTAGTGCCTGGACCACCACAGTAACTAAAAAGGAAAACATGTAGGGGCCCCTGAGTACTCAGTTGGTGGAACATCTGACTCTTGATTTCAACTCAGGTCATGATCTAAAGCTCTGTGAGTTCGAGCCCCATGTCAGGCTCTGTGCTGACAGAATGGAGCTTCCTTGGGAGGGCTCCTTCTCTCTCTGCCCCTTCCCTGCTCATGTTCTCTCTCTCTCTCTCTCTCTCTCTCTCTCTCTCTCTCTCTCTCTCTCTCTCAAAATAAATAAATAAATAAATAGCTTAAAAAGGAAAACATGTATCTGGACACATATTTTGACATATTGCTGAAATAATATTATTTACGATGTGAAACCAACAGAGACAAATAGATTCTTTCTTGATCCTAAAGAGGCAAGAANCCATCTTGCCCCCTCCAATTAATTGTATTTTTAATACAAGCCAGAATTTATTTGTATGACCCTTTTTTACTAGGTCTTCTTTTTGCCCTCTTTTGATATAGTGGTACAAATGCAAATTAGGTCTCATTTTTAATTCAGTACCATGTATGGATGGAGAAACCACATGGTGCGATAAATAACAATGGAGACTGGAAGGTGATCAACAGGTCCAGACAAGCTCTCTGCCCTCGTGGGGACCCACAGCCCAGCAAGAGCAGCCACTGATCAGGGAGATAACAAGTTCTTTCCCTCAACTTATTTCGAGGAGAGAATCTTCTGTCTTGCCTGGTTTCTAAGTCTTTAAGATCATATACATAGGAGATATGTTTCTTCCCTAATGAAAATGATAAAACTAGAAAATATGCTATATATGTGCTAGAAAGTTATATATATATATATAGCTTTATATATATATATATATATCTTTACCATTTTCATTAGGAAATATATATCTTCTGGTGTTGATAGTATTACCAAGTATCAAGGCACAACAAGTATGACCAATATGTGACTAGAGTACACACTTATTTGTTTTTGTTGACAACCATTCATCCCACCTTTGCTCCTGTGATAGCATCCCATCTCTCCTTCTGAGGAATGTCCTCATACCACCACCATAATCTTAACTGTTCATAGGTTTCAAGCAAGGTTTCCTCCAGTTCCAAGGGTGAGACATTTGGTTTAGGGAAAGCCAATCAAAGCCCAAAGCACAGCATTACGTAGAACAGAGTGAGTACTTCAGGGATGGGCACGTGACCCAGCTAGAACAGTGGCATGCAATGAGAGTTTTTCTGGGTCGTTATGCCTATTGGAATCAAGTCTGGGAGGTTGGGAGCCTGGAGCTGCTACAGCACCTTACTACAAATAAGGGATGAATCTCTAGAAAAGCTATCACCATGGAAGCCAGAGCCAAAGAATGCAGCATAACTAGGTGCTGGTAACGTCACTTGTGTTCCAAAATCATTCCGTGCCTAAAGCTAGCTCTAGACAATAAATCTTGAACTAATGGATTCCCTTTTCCTTTTCCTTCCACCCTTCCTTCCTCCTTCCCTCTCTCCTTTATTTCTCTTTCTCTCTTCCTTTCTTCCTCCTCCACCTTCCTTCCTTCCCTCCTCCCTCTCTCCTTTCTTTCCTCCCTTCCTCCTTCCTTTCTCTCTCTTTCTTCTTCCTTCCTTCCTCCCTCCATCCATCTCTCTCTTTCTCTTCCTTCCTCCTTCTTTCTCTTTCTTCTTCCCTCCCTTCCTCTTTCTTTTTCTTTCTTTCTTTCTTTCTTTCTTTCTTTCTTTCTTTCTTTCTCTCTCTCTCTCTCTTTCTCTCTTTCTCTCTTTCTCTCTTTCTTTTCACCAGCCAGTTTGAGTCACTGTTTTGTCTCTTGTAACCAAAAGAGACTTGCTAGGGTGACTAAAAAAATTCTTTTTGGCTATATCTTCTCCTTGCTCATTTCCAACAAACACACTTTCTAATGGAAATGATGAACCTGGAAAATATCTCGATTTAATAATTAGGACTCTTTCTGGTTATAATTGGTACCACTGCCTAATTTTTATTTAAATCTTTACTTAAGATATTTCTTTTTATGGCTAAATAAATTTAACAGGTTTTTAGTGTTAGACTTTGAGTTTGAATCCTGCACGCATGATCTTAGGTGACTGTTTCTACCCACGGTGTATTTCCTTTCTTCAGTTTTCAAATCAGGATAGCGAAAGTGTTTATGTGGTAGGATGTGGGAAGGATGAAATGATATCTTGTATGTAGACATGTTAGCACAGCCAGTGACTAGCAGATAGCAAGCCCTCAATCATCACTATGTCATTAATTGAAAGACTGGAATTTGGGATTTCACTGACTATTCAGTTTTCTTCTGGCTGCTTTTCAGCCACTAAAATCAGAGCTAAAATAGGATTGATGTCCCATTAAGGTAATTTTATTTCTAGAGCAAGTTTATTTGTATAGCACAAAGGCCATCTCTTTGTTGAATTAGCAAAGCACTATATTGGTTATCAGATACTCTGGGGCTAAAGCTAATGTTAAATTCCACTGTATGTAAGACTTTTATTATGAGTTTTATGATTTTCTATATTTAACATTGTTTACTTTCTCTTTTTACTTTTAATTTCAATTATTTGTATTGATGGAATGATTGGAGGCATATCAAATAAAAGGCATGAACAGAAGCTTAATCTGTTAGCAAAATTAATGAATGAAATCAGCAAAGTCTTAACGATTCATTCTGAGAGGTTGTGGAAGATCAAATCTCCTTTAGTGAAAAATTTGGGCGGCTTCAAACACAGGGCTCTATGTACGAACACTGAGTACACGGAGAGGGGTTTCTCTTCACAGTTCCCCCGCCCTCTAGTGGTAGTTATAATAACGCCATTTTGTAGTCCCCAAACAGGAAATGCCTGTTCTTACTTCAGTTACCAGAATCCTTTTACAGGAAGTTAGGTGTGGTCTTTGAAGGAGAATTAAAAAAAAAAAAAAATGAAAAAAAGAAAAAAAGAATGATGGAATTTTAGCTGCAGTCTTCTTGGTGCCAGCTTATCAATCCCAAACTCTGGGTGTAAAAGATTCTTCAGGGGTAATGTTTTAATATTCTTATTATGCTTATTCTCTGTGATGCTTCTCTACCTTTACAGTACAATCCTTGGGGGAATCTGCAGAGGACCACTTTCATTTTGAAGCTGCTGGCTGCATGCTTTAGCATGACTCTTCTATTAAAGCATACAGGCATGGCAGTTTCCTCTATGGAGTATGCATGGACCTTCTTCATGCCTAGGTCTGTTGAGGCATGAGGGTCTCTGGGGATGGGTGAGGTAAATGAGGGATGTTTTGGAGATAGTGTGATACTGAGAGAGCAGTCTGCTAGCTGGTGGCTGAAAGGTCCTAGTCTACTTCAAAAAAATGTAGAAACGGTACAATAGCTTATGTTATTTTAAATTTCCCTGTTTGATCTGGCATATGCTACAGAAATGCTCTGGATATTAATGCATTTACTCGTAGAAAATACACTTCATATAATTAAAAGGGAATTCTCATTCCTGGAGGATGGGGCTTAAATGGATGGATATTTTAAAAAGAAGGAATAATAGATAAGTGAGTATATATAGATGGCATTCAGGAGTTAAGATTTTGGTTGTATGATTTCAAAAATCATAGAAACTCTCGCCACTGGTTCGGATTAACATTTGAAATGATTGGTGTGCTCTGTGAAGTTATATATGTTAGTCTAGTAAAATATGATTAGAATACAGTAAACCTCCGTTTATATTATTGCAAAGACCAACAAAATGAGAGTTTGTTTAAAAGGTAAACTATCCTACACTTGTTATTTTTTTCAAGTCCAAATCTGCTATTTAGATTTTTATGAAATGGGCACTATTGAGAAAATGAACTATTTCTATAGTATTTCCTAAGGTGCTACAAATTTGTTAATTTAAGAAGCAATTATACTAGTTAGCAGCAGGTTGCTAAGCCAAGGGGGTCCAAGATCCAGACCTCTGACGTGAATGACTTCCTGCCCGGTTTGGCAGGAGCTGGATCCCTTCCTGTGCAGCTTCCGAGCAGTTCCAAATGCAATCGGGCATCCCCCGCTCCTTCCTGTTCCTTTGCTTTCAAGCAGTATCTACCTATGTTTCCCTATCCTGGCATTTCAGGATTTCCAGAGCTCTTTACCAGGTGCGTTATTTTGAATAGCCTATTAAAGGTGGAAAAGTAGGCCAAAGGGAACGTGGAAAAAAATGGAGAGATACATGCAAGATCCTTGCATAGCCCAGGTTCTATAATTTGGGTGATTATTCATCTGTTGTTTTGGATCTCTGATATTTTTTTCAGAAAGGATGCTGAAAAAGATGGCTGCCAAAATATTCACAGAAGTGAAACAGCAAGCACAAACCAGTATCCTCCATTTCCGAGCTCGGAATTGGATATTTTCACTTAAAACATTTTGGGAATGGGAAACTAGATTACCTCATAGACATCTACTGGATGTGGAAGACAAATCTCCATGCAAGCAAATGAATGCATGCATGAGAATCCCCTGAATGCCAAATGCAGCTTCCTTAGTAAATATGACAGATAGCTTGGTTTATATGTTTTATCTCAGTATCATGTAATTATCACAGTTACCTTTTATCCTAATGACTGTTGCTTCTCTCTCTCTCTCTTTCTTTCTCTCTCTCTTTCTCTCTCTCTCGTTTCCATAGCACTTTCTTATGCAAGGAGCTAAACAGTGATTAAAGGAGCAGGATGAAAAGATGGCACAGTCAGTGCTGGTACCACCAGGCCCTGACAGCTTCCGCTTCTTTACCAGGGAATCCCTTGCTGCTATTGAACAACGCATTGCAGAAGAGAAAGCTAAGAGACCCAAACAAGAGCGTAAGGATGAGGATGATGAAAATGGCCCAAAGCCAAACAGTGACTTGGAAGCAGGGAAATCTCTGCCATTTATTTATGGAGACATCCCTCCAGAGATGGTGTCAGAGCCTTTGGAGGACCTGGACCCATACTATATCAATAAGAAAGTGAGTTTTTAGACACGTTGTCTTTACTTCTCCTACTTCCTAACTGGCTCTGGGGTAGTCACACAGATGTCTGATGAAGAATGATGTGTGTCCTCCCCTCTGTCTGAAGTATCACTAGGATGCTAAGTGGGCTTGAGCCTGTAATGAACCCATTATCCCACAAGTCTTTTGGAGGCACTCAGCTGAACCCACATTCCCAGGACAAACAGTACTGAAGGGGCATCATGTAGTTGGTAACTGAGGAAGGGCAAAGTCTATTCCCCTTACGGTACAATGAAGCAAAAAGTGAAAACAAGGGTTATTGTATAGTATAATATAGTAGAGTAGAGTACAGTATATTTCCAGGAGCAGCGTCTAAACACCTTTTTTACAATCTCAAGCTCTGAATAAATTATTATGATCGTCAGCAGGATTATGCCTTCCTCCCATGAACTTTGCCCTTCCCATGGATCTCTGCAGAAGAAATAATAGTAGGTGACTGAAGTACCTCCCCCGAAAAGACTCTCATCCAAAAACACACCTGGAAAACTTTGAAGTTCTTATGAAAATTTTTATCAAAGTGAAGAAGTTACCAAAGCCCCATTTTATGCTTTTTGTGAATTATAAAATGGGTTTTAAAATACTGATATCAAAAATTGATAAAGATGCTAAGAATTCCTGTGGCAATGACTACACTTTTTTTATTCCTCTTTTAAATCCTCATGTCACTTATTAAATTTAGGAAAGTTTATATAGTGCTCAGAAAAAGCACCTATCATTATGTCGCATGTTGGTAATTCATGTATTACTATAGTATTTTATAATGAAAACTTTTAAATAATAGTCTCAGCTATATCTTGAAATGTTCTTAATTTTAATTTTAGTATCCTAAATTCTATCTTATGTGTTGTGTTTTCTTTTTCAGACATTTATAGTATTGAATAAAGGGAAAGCCATCTCTCGATTCAGTGCCACTCCTGCCCTGTACATTTTAACTCCCTTCAACCCTATTAGAAAATTAGCTATTAAGATTTTGGTACATTCATATCCTTTTTCAAATAGTCACTTAATATGATTTTGTTCTTTGAATTATTGAGCTGGATTTTTTTTTAATATGTCTGGTTGGCAACGTGATGTGCTCTTTTTTCTTTCCTCTTACTCAACAGTTAGCATATTGCAAATGGGATCATAGGTAAGTGAACACATTCTCCTCATCTTCTAGATATTCCCCTCTCCCCAACTTACTACATCTTTCTTCTGTACTCCTCTGTGCCCTTCTAAATTGCTTGCTACATCCAAGACTTCTTCATTAATGTGAACCATGTTAACAGGCTTTCATTTTATAAGTCTTCATACTTTACAATGTTAAACAATGGGTGAACTACCTGAGCTAATTTTCCTTACTGCTTCCACATTTGGAAACTATATACATAATCTGAATGACACAATTTTATATCTTTTTGGTCTCAGTTGTACTACTTTCTGCTTTTTATTTCAGCATTTGAAAGCTTTGAGTTAGCAAATGTTTACAATTGTAACTGTATATACACTGGCCTTTCAAGTATATCTCCAAAAATTTTCCCCAACAGCATCCCAATGATTTTCTTTTTTCTTTCTTTCCTTTCTCTTTTCTTTCCTTTCTTCTTTCCTTTCCTTTCTTTTCCTTCCCTTCCCTTCCTTTCCCTTCCTTTTCCTTTCCTTCCCTTTCTTTTCTTTCTCTCTCTCTCTCCCTCCCTCCCTCTCTTTCTCTCTCTCTTTCTTTCTTTCTTTCTTTCTCACTTGTGTTTTAACAAGTCTCACTGACTTGTGTTTTATTCAAGTCACAGGTCCTGCTACAGTTTTGTTTCTCCAAAGGCTTATTGCCTGTCAACCTATATATATTCTCATTTTATTCTTCATTCTCCTTATTGAAGTAGCTACTTCCTAGAAATGAGATTGATTATACCTTGGTGGCAGATGGTAATTTGAAGTTAAATAGAATAGTTGTGAATGAGAGGTTTTATTTTAAGTGAGGGATAGTGGTCTGATTGATAGCCAGCCCTGAGAAAACCAAGGAAGCAAAGATTTGGAGGACTGGGGCTATGCCAGGCAGAGGCATTTACAGGAAGAACACTTAAACCTTGGGATGAGGATTGATATGCATCAGGAACCAGAGGTAAGGTTCCTGAAAGGGAAACAAATCTAAGCAGAGTCTCAGAGCAACTTTTAATGCTGTTTCTTCTTTAGAAAGAGTCATTGCGTGGGATTCCATGACGTGGTAAGTCTTTCCATGTAAAAGCCCACTTCCCCCAGTAGGCTGAGAAAATGTTTGAAATAGATAAGATGAGGAATCCAGGAGATGGGATAAACTTGGTACAGGAAACTCGTTTCAGTTCTGGGTGAAAGGGGTGTAAATCATGTCCCGAGACTTGACTGGCAATGTGGTAAATGATGTTTTCAGAAGCACAGCATTTTAGAATTTAGTCTCCTTTTAACATCTAGTTCATTCCACTTCTTCCCCTATGGCCTTTGCATAAACTCAATGTGTTTTAATTTGAAAAGCTTTCAGATTTAATACATTTTTTGTGAATTATCTAAAGTAGTATTTCCTTACTTCTGTTATTCAAGAAAGAGAACCCAATGGGTATGGGGGATAAAAGTCTTTGAGTTAGCATTAGAAATGAATAATAAGAGGTGCCTGGGTAGCTTAGTCATTTCAGCGTCCAACTTCAGCTCAGGTCATGATTTCATGGTTCGTGAGTTCGAGCCCCATGTTGTGCTCTACACTGGCAGTACAGATCCTGCTCAGATTCTCTGTCACCCTCTCTCTCTGACCTTCCCCCACTCATGCATTCTCTGTCTCAAAAAAAAAAAACATTAAAAAAAAAGAAATGAATAATAAAGTTAACATTAGATTTGGGTCTCCTGAATTATAAATTATGGTTTATTATTATGCTTTGGGTATTTGTAAACTTTGTACTAGATAAATCTTTCCATAAATTATTTATTATATTTTTAAATAACTATATGCCCCTTATGTAAACATTTTTATATGAAATTATGTGAAAACTCAAACTTACATCTGATGCTATGTTAAAACTAGATACCGGAGAGTAAGTATTGAATAAATAAATGACTGATGAAACAGAGGTTGGAAAATTATATGCAAAACAAGTAACAAAATGGAGGGCTTGAATAGGTCAGAAAAAATCTATTTTGTCCTGAATCTGAATGATAAGATAGAATTAAGAAAGCCCAATATTAAAGAAAAAATCAGTTTTTATTTAAACCTTTTGTGTGGAGATAATGTATTTTTTTTTTTTTGAAAATGTCATGAGAGCCATCATCTCACTCCAAAAACTCCTACAAAGTTAGGGAACTCCTGAGTCAATTAGGACTCTTTTTCTCTTTGAGAAAAGAGACTCCGACTGGTAGAGGACAAGGGCAGTTATAGAAGTTTCAATCAGAGGGAAAAAAAAAAGGAAAGAGAGAAAGAGAAAGAAAGAAAAGAAAAAAGAAATTTCAAACAGAGAACCTGAGTACTGAAGACATAGTTAATGGGGTGGGGGCTGCTCTCTGGGAATCGAGACACAACTTGAATTTGAGGGTTTACACTGGCTTTCTTGAAGAAACAAAACCTTTAAGGGGCTTCAATTCTCTGTCACCCTCTCTCTCTGCCCCTCAGAGGACTACAGTGATGTGAATTGCACTCTGAAGGTAGCCAGATAAATTGATTAAGATTTGCTAAGAAGCTCATAAATGGCTGATAAGCCACAAATTTCTTCCAATGTAGAAAAAGTAGACTTTTTTAAAAGCCCTAATTACCTGAATAAAAATATTATATTTCACAGTCTCATCTTGGAGTAGAGATATAAGAAAAGAAAGGGCAAGTGGACTAACAGTCTAAGATAAATTCTTCAGTCTTTTGATGACAGTGACATGCTTGATAGGAGAGCTTAGTAAACTGATGTATATAGTACTGTCGAGTTTGCAAGTGATTCGGCCAGTAAATTTTTTCTTTTATTCTTCACAACATAAGTCCTATTCTCAAATCCTGGTTTTCTGACTTCAAGCACATGCCTTTTGCTGTAAGGTAAAGATGTTTGGAGATGGTGACGGTGGGTTTGGGCACAATGAAGAGGTCATTTGTGTATTTATTATCAATAATTTCTAAACAAGAAAGTGTCCATTCACAAAGAAAAATTATAATTTAAGACTAGGTTAATATCTCTATTTCCAAAGAAAATCCTGTCTTGTTTCTTAAAGGCTGTTATCTTCATTAGAAGTTGTTGCATATCAAATTAGCTTTGTTTCTCGACTTTGACAGAATGAAGAGTTATACTTATGCTTACTATATTTGTGCCAGGGTGTATTTTGAAAACCTAAAATGCTTTTGGTGTGCCTAATATCTTGTTTTGATAGTTAAATAAAATATGGTTATATTTTCTAGATCACAAACAAGTTTTAAAAAATCAATATTCCTAAAATTCTTGTCAGAAATGTGTTTCATGTCAGGTTTTAGTATTTTAGCTACATATGCTTATTCCTCTTTATCTTTTATTTGTTATTCATTTGAAAATATTTTTTAAGTACCTACTTTATGGCAGAGATTCTTCTAGGCACTGGGATGCAATACTGAACAGAAAGTTTCTGCTTTAGTGTAGTTATAGGTTTGTGTATATGTGTATTTGATATGTCAGCTAGTGATAAGAAAAATAAAGCTGTATAAAAAAAGAAGAATGGCAAGGTACTGTTTTAGAGCACATGATCATGGAAGTCCTCTCTAAAAATATACCATCTGAGTAGAGATTCGAAAGAAGGGAGACGGTGTGACATGGAAATGTAGGGGAAAGGTAAACGTAAGGAGAATAGCAAATATGAAGGCAAAGTATGAAGGTAGGAATACACCTGGTATGCTCAGGAATCATCAAGGAGTCCAGAGTCATTGGGGCAGAGTGGGAAAGGTAGGGTGTAGTAGGAGATGCGGTCAATGAGAATGGAGGGCAGGAGCTGCAGTTGTAGAACAAACATGATGAGAACACCAGTTTCACTCTGAATGAGATGCAGGGTGATGGCTGAAGGATTTCCGGCAGAAGAATATCATGACCTGGCTCACATTTTATAAATACCACTCTGGCTGCTGCATGGAGAACAGACTGCGTGGAGGGAAAGAAGATAGGTTGGGGGGGTCTCCTGTCATGATGAAGGCGGGATGCCGGTGGCTTAGTCTATGGTAGAAACAATGAGGGTGACAAAATGGCATCAAACTTGGATGTGTTTTTCAGAAGAGCTAATAGGATTTCCTGAGCAGTTGGATTAGATTTGAACATGTTTCTGAGGTGGCCATTAGACATTCAGTGGAGGATCTTAGTACTTAGAAATTTAAGTCTGGAGTTCAGGAGATGGTTGGGCTGGAGATAAAACTTTGGGAGACATCAGTACTTGGATGATATTTAAATTCATGACAAAGACCTGTGACACTCCAAATCACACAGCTAGTGTAGACTGCTGGTCATTCACAGAGAGTAAGAAAATGAAAAACAGCTGTTGGTATCAGAAAACCTAGATTCGTACTCCACCTCTGAGATTTACCTATTGCTTTATGACCTTGGGCCAAGTTATTACAAATGTTTTGAATCTCAGTTCCTCCATTTATAAAATTGTAATCAAAATTTATACATTAATACTAATAAAATACATGATAAGTACCTGGCATCATGACTAGCACATAATAGGTACTTGATAAATGGTTGCCATGATAGATATTTTGGATGTAGTAGCTACCATCATAGCAACAACTGCTGCAAGATTAGTAAAGGAAAACTCTCCTACTGCTTAAGGAATTCCACAAAGAATACTGTATAAATCACTACTTTCTCCCAGCTTCGCTTTGCAAACAAAATGTTTATGTAGTACCAGAGTTTAGAGCTGCAAGTGACTAAAACACAATCTGATTGGTTTCACCCTTCTCATTTTGCAGACAATTTAATTAAGTCCTAGGCATGTTTACTCCCTTTCTAAAGCTATAGTTTATATCAGTGGCAGAGCTAAAACTTCAGACCAGATCTTCTGATTCTCAGCCGGGTGCTCTTTGCATTTTCCCTAACAGAAGAAGACTCTCAAGTATAACATACTAGGTTCATTGCCAGTATTGTTCTCTGTATGCATTTCAAAGGTTATTTTCAGTGGCTAATTCATTAAATAAGGAGTAGACTTTTCAGCTCATTCAAAAATTATATGGTATTTATGTGGAAATAAAATTGTTATGGTTTTCCATGCAAAGAACTAGGTAGGTCTGTATGAGAGGAGGGGAGGAAACTTATAATTTCCATTTCCCCTGCTTTTGATGCTCAAAAGTTATCACTCATTATCTCATAGTTAGGATAGTTAGGGAGATGGTTAATTGTAGAATGAAACAACTGAAGAGTTAAAAGTATATATGTGACATTTAGTCAGTATTTCTGCTGGGTTGGAAATATGCACTGATATGTAGAAAGAGGTCTATCCTACTCTGCTTTGAATTTTCCATTTTTATGTTAAAAAAGAGGAAAACAAAACAAAACTCTAACATCAAATTGTTTTCTCCCTCTAGTTTAGATGTAAACATTCCTCTGCAATTTCTCTGGATATAATATAACATTGCAAAGTCCCTGAACAGACTCACAATGTCTTTCCCTTCCTTACGAATAACCAAAAAATATGGGGCACTTGGGTGGCTTAGTCAGTTAAGCATCCAACTTCAACTCAGGTCATGATCCCACTGCTCATGGGTTCAAGCCCCACACTGAACCCCACATTGAGCACAGACTCTGTGCTGGCTGCTTGGAGCATGGAGCCTGCTTCAGATTCTGTCTCTGACTCTGCCCCTACTCACTCAAGCTCTGTCTCTCTCACTTTCTCTTTTGCAAATATATATTTTAAAAAATTCTTTTAAAAAAGAATAACAAAAAAATACCCTACATTTTATGTTTAATAAAAAATGATTACTAGTAATAAAAATAACTGTGTCCTCTAAGGGAAATACTAGAACTATATTTATGTAAGCAAACTGAGCATCAGAGAATTAAGCAACTTGCTGGAACCCATGTGGTTGGTAGAGGATGCATCTGGTCCATCTTTCATTGCCTTAAAACTCATGTTGCTCCATCCTATCTACACAGATCTTGGGGTGAGAATGTCATTTTTTTAAATATTCAGGTTCCGTGTCAAAGGCTACCTAAACCATCTTCAGTATAGACTTGAAGTTTAATTTCATCATATACACACAGAAAGTATTTTAGATTTGCCAACTGACAGGTTAATATCAATCAAATCAAAGGTTAACACATTATATCAATACCTGTTATAAATAAATTAATNGTGTTGTCAGGATACTTAACTGAAGTGTATTTTTTTTAATTATAAGGATAGTCATGCAATGTTGAAAATTCCTATTTGAGCATAAATGCTTTATTAATTGTGACTTATGGGACAGTAATCATTTCTATTATTTGTTAATGTTGAAATATATATTTTACTTCATTATATAACTAAATTCTACCATTATAAAGAGTAAATAGGGGTGCCTGGGTGGCTCAGCCTGTTAAGCATCCCACTCTTGATTTTGGCTCAGGTCATAATATGGTTCATGGGTTTGAGGCCCACATTGGGCTCTATGCTGGCAGTGCAGAGCCTGCTCGGGATTCTCTCTCTTTCCCTCTCTGCCCCTCCCTCACTTGTGCACACTCTCTTTCTCAATAAATGAATAAATACACTTAAAAAAATAGTGAATCTTGCTTAACAAAAACAAACAAGAGTACCTATTTTTTAAGGGTCAGAAAACCATGGCTCAGGTTATTATGTGACATAAACCCCATGAGGCTATTAATTTCCACCTTATGTTTGCCTTCTGTCCTCTCTTTTAAAAAACAAAGTGTAGAAACTTGTGTACTCAATATATTTGAAGACAGAATTCTTGCTGTATTTTTATCCCATATCAATCAGAATATCATCAAAAATCATTAAAAAGAAAAAATATTCTGATTAGTAATAAATGATTTGCAAAATTTATTTCATTCAATGGTCAACTGTGCAAAACGGCAAGCATATAGTGGTGAACAGTACAGACGTGGTATCTGCCCTCATGAAACTGACAATGTAGTAGAAGAAAAGATCAGCACTAAAATTAGTCATTGCAAGAATAGTAAAAGATGTTACAGGGATATATAACTGGTAGACCTAAACAGGTGAAGAACTATGGTGAATAACTTTCTACAAGAAATCATTTTTAAAATGAGTACTGAAGAACAAGTATGATTTGGCTATAGTGCAGTAAGCATTTCCCAGGAGGAGACGTGGCATTTGCAAAGACTCTTATTTGAGAAAGAGGATATTTCATTAGATGCTCTAAAACAATTACGGTAATATGGGCAGAATGTAATCAAGAGTAACCAATACAGGGGCGCCTGGGTGGCACCATCAGTTAAGCGTTCAGCTCTTGATTTTGGCTCTTATCATGATCTCACTGTCTGTGGGATCAAGGCTCGCATCCGGCTCTTTCCTTACAGGGCAGGGCCTGCTTGGGATCCTCTCTATTTCCCTCTTTCTCTGACCCTGCCCAATGTGTACATGTACGGGCTTTCTCTCTTTCTCAAAATAAACATCTTTAAAAAGAGTAAAGAATACAAAATTAGACTAATCGACAAGGATTGGACCTTCTAGAATCTAGACTGTGTTAAAACATTTGATCATCTTCCTAAGAAGAGTGAAAAGCTATTGAAATTATTTGAATTGCATTGACACGGGTCATTTTGACACAGTATGCAGAATGGATTGAAAGGAACTAAACATGGATTCAGAGAGACTAGTTTGGAGGAAACTGCAATAATCTACGTCACACTTGGTGGGCACTGGACCATGTAGTGATATGGGGATGCAAAAGTGCACTGACTTCAGTGATATCAGATAGAGTTGGCAGTATTTCGTGCTAAATTGGATGTAGAGGTTTCAGGAGAAAGAAAAATCCAAGACTGCTTCTAGGTTCTGGCTAGATTATGGGACATTTTATAAGATGCAGGGATATCAAAGGAGCAGTCAAAGAGGGAGGGGAGTGTAGGAGGGAAGGGCAGCATGAAAAATTATTTTTAGTCCAGTCTTAAAATTCAAAATCCTTTAAATGATGTTGAAATATTAATGAGATACATAGTACAGAAGTCATTTGAACACTTGGTTGTGTAGAGTTCAGAAGAAAGGTCTAAACTCGAGAGAAACAGTTGAGATGGTGCGTACATAACTGGCCCTTAAAGCTGTGTGGGTTGATGAACTCTACTAGGATGAATATAAGAGAGGAGAAAAATGGCTCAGATATCCTATCTCCTTTTCAAAAGGAACCTGCAACATTTCAAAGGATACAAAGAAATTGTTGCCCTGGAGGCACAAGGAAACCAGAGGATTAGGACCCCATGAAAGAAAAGGAAGTAAAAACAGGAAAGAGAAGAATCTTCCTTGCCCAATACTGCTGACAGAACAAATCAAATAATTCAAATTTGCCGTTTTGTTTTTAGTGACCAAACTTACAGAGTCTGACATCTTTAGAAAAAAAGCTAGTTAGCTAAGGACATGATGGATGTATGAGGGGAAAAAAAGATAACGAGCTTTTTCAAGAAGTTTGGCTGTGAAATACAGAAAAGTTAAGGCTGAAAGTAATTAAAAAAGATTTGGGGTTACAAAGACTGAAAGATAAGAGAGGCTCAAGCAAGTTTATGTTGATAGGAAGCACCCAGTAATGTGGGAGATAATAAAGATAAGAGATGACAGATTTCTGATGTATTCTGGAAAGGAAGAAGATATCCAGAGTATGAGCGGTAGGAATTGAAAGCTTTCCCTGTTGAAACAGGAAGAAAGGATAAGCCCCAAAACCTCCAGAGAAGTTTATCAATCTGGGGATGGGAAGTAGAGATATGGTAGTGTGATGCTGTCTTTTCTCTCAGTGAAGTCGGAGATAAGGACCTCAGCTTCAGGTGGGGAGGGAAGGAGGAAGAGGGTTGGACTGGAGGTCAGAGGAGACTGGAGAATGTTTGAAATTGTCTTTGCAGGGAGTAGGAGACGGAGCTAAGTGAAGAAACGCAGGACGGTGTAGAAGACCATCGAGGTTCAGAACCATGCATTTAGAATGGTGCAGATCTGCCAAAAGGAATTATTTTCTCTAGCAGGACCTAGCAGGCTGTCAGACACAGAAGGTCTTCTGGCTTTATATGCTAATCAAATCATCTTAAATTTTATCTTAATTTGTGTTTATTTTTAGCAATTAAGGAAAAATAGATTTCTTCTTTGAAATGGTGTGTGTGTGTGTGTGTGTGTGTGTGTGTGTGTGTTCTCTGGGCTGTTGTGCCCTCACGTGGCTGATCCACATCATTCACTTAGGACTGTTTGCATGTGGATGCATTTGAACAAGCTGCGAATTAAGCATGTGTCTTACATCACTGATAGTAAAAGTGAAAAATGAATTCTTGCTTTGACTAAAGGCAGTTGTAGGTGCAAAGAAACTTCCATGATAGATTAATGCAATATTGGCTACTCAATGGCCCATTTTACTGCACTTAAAAATCATATTACTGTTTTGTTATATGCCAATACTGTGAAAATTTATAATAACAATTAAGAGTAATAAGGGTTATGGGGCACCTGGGTGACTCAGCAGTTAAGTGTCCAACTTTGGCTCAGGGCATGATCTCACGGTTCATGAGTTCAAGCCCTGCTTCAGGTACTGTACTGACAGCTCAGAGGCTGGAGCCTACTTTGGATTCTGTGTCTCCTCTCTCTATGCCCCCTCCCTGCTTGTGTTCTGTCTCTCTCTCTCAAAAATAAATAATAAACATTAATAGAGTAATAAGAGTTATGAATAGCAATTATTCAATCTCTGTGATTTTTATCATTGTGTTTAAGTTGATGTTGATAAAGGCTGTTATTTTGCATAATTGCAACTGAATCTTTCTTGTGCTTTTTATTATATATGAAAGTCACCTTAATTGTCTGATTACTGAATATTTTCTGAGTTTTTGTTGTCATTTTTCAATGTAAAGTAAAAGGCATTGGCTATGTCTACAAAGGCCAAGTGGGCATAGTGACCCAAACCAGATGTTTGTTATAAGTAGTGCTCTTGGGGTACGTGGGTGACTCAGTCAGTTAGGTGTCTGGCTTCAATTCAGGTCTGATGTCATGGTTTGTGGGTTTGAGCCCCCGTCGGGTTCTGTGCTGAACACTTGCTTAGAGCCTGGAGCCTGCTTCTGATTCTGTGTCACCTTCTCTCTCTGCTTCTCCCCCGCTCACCCTCTGTTTCACTCTGTCTCTCAAAAATTGTTTAAAATTTTTTGAAAAAATAAGTAGTGTTCTCTATGACTCAGAAAGTTAGGAAAGTAATTTATTGAGCACCTGTTCTTTACCAGGCACATTTAAGTGTAGGAGCTTTTCAGTATTTTAACTAATTTGGTCTTCACAGCAATCCTGTGAAATGGTTATTTTTTTCTCACTTTTATAGAGAATTGAACCAAGTCTTTGGTTCAATAAGTAATTCGGCCACAGTTACAAACCCAAGAAATTCCATCACTAATACCAGCCACCTTTTCTTACTATTCAGAATTTTGTGAGCAATTACCGTGTATTTTACACTCTACTCAGAAAGAATCTTATTAAAGGCATTCTGCCAAAATAATCCTTAGAATGAAATTGTAATGCATTTATTTAATCACTTAAATTCTTTTGTTGAATTTTTGTCAGGATTTACAGACATGCTGAACTTGCAGTTCAGTTGTTGAGTCTGTCGTTAAAAAAAACTTAAATTGATAAATTATTTACCAGTGAACCCATTTCTTTATACTTAATTATTTAAAAAAAAACACCTAAATGGCCTCAAAATAGTTAATGGCTTGGCCTGACATGGCCTAATATGTGGTTGTTGAATTACAGAAATGGAAAAGATGAACTGAATAATAAAATAATAAGGGCATAAAAGGTCTAAACTTCATGGTGTAAAAGGCATGGTGGGGCATAAAAGAGAGATTTTCCATTGAATTTTGTCTTCCTTGACAATACTCTTCTACTTTATTCAATGTGCTCATCATGTGCACCATTCTTACCAACTGTGTATTCATGACCATGAGTAACCCTCCAGACTGGACAAAGAATGTGGAGTAAGTAGAAAATAAAAAATATCTTTCAATATTGTCATCCCTTATATTTTAAATTACACTCTTGAGACCCCATCATTTTCTTTAGCAAATCATACTAGCTACTCTAAACCAGGCAGGTTTAAACAATGATTCAAAGTTCATTTCAACCACTAATTTCCCATAGGACAAACCTTGCAGTGGCTCATTCATTAGCTCAAATCACTGCACTTGTTTGACTGCCAATTTTTGTAGCCCTTTATCTTCCTTGTGAGTCTTATATTCTTCTGAATATCATCAATGATTACTAATATCCAATGAGAAAAGTTATGCCTAGTTTGTATGTTCTTTTTGTCATGGCTATCACTTTTCTATGTTTTATCAGTATTTATCTCATGGCTCTTAATGATGCATATTTTATTAAATGCAGTGCTTTATTAATTTGGGGATGAATACCTATTTGCTCAGTCTGAAAGCTAGAATATTTCAGGTATCATCCTATACAACCATATTATTTGGGGGAAAAAAAGAAGCATATTATTTGAGCCTTCGAATTAGTTCATGTAGCAAATACAATACTTATTTACTTATAGTGAATGAGAATGTCTTTCAGAAGGTAATGTTTCTTTTGCCTTAAACTCTACTTAAGCTCACATCGTAGGGATACTAGTACAGACCTATCTGGAAACTTCTAATTTTTTTTTGTTAAGTTTCCTTTGAAACATGTACATGTAAATTACGTACTAGATCTTTAATGTGGGCTTGGCTATTTCCTCTTAGGTACACCTTTACAGGAATTTATACTTTTGAATCACTTATAAAAATACTTGCAAGGGGCTTTTGTTTAGAAGATTTCACATTTTTGCGGGATCCATGGAATTGGTTGGACTTCACAGTCATTACTTTTGCGTAAGTATCTTAATACATTTCCCATCCTGGAATAATAAGTCACTGGTGGGAGCCTTTGCTGTATTTCTCTTTGGTGGCTTCCCTTGACAAAGCAAGCATTTTTCTTAGTTATCATAAGAATTTAGAATATTTTTCTTCCATATTATTATTATGGACTTTGGAGAAATTAAGAATCTCGTAGTAAACTATCTAAATTTGGATTCAGTTAGCACTGTAGAGTAATAAAAAAAAAATTTCGAAGTAACTTAGATTACAATCGAAGACAATGCCCTTTTTCTCTTAATTGGGAAATCTGATGGCAACACTCATTGAAGTTGAAAAGGTCTTGATGAAAGACCAACGTAGACTTAGATTTCCCTAAATTCTGAATAACTCTGATTTAATTCTACAGGTATGTAACAGAATTTGTAAACCTAGGCAATGTTTCAGCTCTTCGAACTTTCAGAGTCTTGAGAGCTTTGAAAACTATTTCTGTAATTCCAGGTAAGAAGAAACTGGTATAAGGTGGTAGGCCCCTTATATCTCCAACTGTTTCTTGTGTTTTGTTATTGTGTTGTGTGTGAACTCCCTATTACAGATATGTGACAGAGTTTGTGGACCTGGGCAATGTCTCAGCGTTGAGAACATTCAGAGTTCTCCGAGCACTGAAAACAATTTCAGTCATTCCAGGTGAGAGCTAGGTTAAACACCGAGGCTGACTTTAGCTGCACTGGCGCTACAACCACAGCTTTTGTGCATAGCCGTTTGTCGTCACATGCTGCAAATGAATAGGTAAAAACGCAAGAATCAGGACATCATACTTTGGATGGATTTGATTCTTTGCTTTTTTACTTCTTGCTTTCTTTAAAACCGTTCTAAATCAGCCTTTGAGTTTAACAAGTTTTTGCATGAGGCATTTGCAGTAACAGGCTACATGGTTTGCATCCTGTAACATCAAGCTTTCTGCACAGAAGCTAAACTATGAGGCATTCAGACTGATGCAAATTTGACCATTTAGGTCCAAAACTGGTAATTATCTTATTTGCAGATAAATGAAAGAGCGAGAGATAGCATGAGTGCTGCATGGGGCTCAGTTTTCAGATGTCTTCCTTTTTTAACCCATATTCCAGCTTGCAGAATTCACAAATATATAACCTCATAGTCCATTGACTTCATGATTTCGTACCACTCTATTCATATAGATTTTTCTAAAGTCAATAAGAGGTTAGGGAGTAAGACATCTGCAAATAAAAGCAAAATATTTACACAAGGTTGATGTTTAAGCATGAATAATAAAATCATTTCTTTTGCTCTGAGGGGTATTTGGAAATACACTTTTGGTTCATTTCCATTCACGGTTTTCTAATGAACATACAAGTTCTGCTTTCATTCATTTTCACCAGCAGCAGGCTTTTCATGAAAATCTTATTCAGTCACAAACATTAAACTAATATTGTTGGCATTCTGCATGACATCTTTATTTTCCAGGACAAGCTCATGATGTTTTTGTCGGTAAAGTAGCTGTTAAGTAGTATATTTAAATTCCTCCCTCTGATTTTATTCATAGGCCTGAAGACCATTGTAGGGGCCTTGATCCAGTCGGTGAAGAAGCTCTCTGATGTAATGATTCTGACCGTGTTCTGTCTGAGCGTGTTTGCCCTAATAGGGCTACAGCTGTTTATGGGCAACCTGCGGAATAAATGTTTGCAATGGCCCCCAGACAATTCATCCTTTGAAATAAACATCACTTCCTTCTTTAATAACTCATTGGATGGGAACGGTACCACTTTCAATAGGACAGTGAGCATGTTTAACTGGGATGAATATATTGAGGATAAAAGTAAGATATACTTTTTAACTATTGTTTAGTCCTTTAAATAGTAAAAAATACAGAGTAGAAGTTGTCTCCATTTTAATGTAAACCAAATGATTTAACCTATTTAAGATAACACATGTGATACAGAAATCAAATGATATTTATGATATGATATGATAATGATTATTTTATCTTTTTTTCCCCTTACCTATCTCATCGATCAGTAAGATAAAAGTTACCACTTGAAAATGTGTTATCTTTTCCTAAGCCAGTGTGGAAAGAAATACCATTTTTGTTGTATAAACAAAAAAACACTGGGTAGGCATTGATCAGGATTTTTGAGTCATATAGTAAATAAACCAGTAGCTTGAACTATTCAGTGTATTATGCTGAAGTGCATTGTTAAGACAATAATTTGGCCCTATTTGGTTAACTCATTAAATGTATTGAGTGCATATGATATACCTGAAATAGAGAAATCACTCCCCAAAATGAAAATCTGAATTTTTGTACTCATAAGAAAGTTAAGCAACTCCAATCTGGCCATTCACTTACTGATGATAGGAAAGTGTAAACTCAGAGTCAACTTCTGTTCTTCCAATTTATCCTTTTTGTGTCAATCATTGTCTTGGATTTGTTTATCCCTATAGTTTGATTATATTTAGGGATGGGCATACAGAACTTACAGTATCATATACTTCAGTATAATTTCTTTTCCGTGTCCTTCCCTCTTCGTGTACGATTAGCTAGCCAACTCCCACTGGACCTTTGATTATAAGTATTCTACTGGGATACTTTTTCTAAGGTATCCTTCATGGTTTTTTTAACCATATGAAATTTTTTATCCCTTCTTAAATTATATTCATGTTATAAGAGTTAGGATTCTTATGAAAATTTCTATCACAGAAATTAAGATTCATTAGATAAACAAAAATTTTAAAATATCGTTATATATGGGGTTTCCTATTTGTTAATATTAACCACACAATAACAATATTTACACATAAATCTTATCTCTATTTCTGATTGTTTCTTTCAGATAAATTTCTATTAATAGTATTTGGGTAGGGCAGGGGGTTAGGGAATGACAATGTCAAAGGACATAACCAAATTAAGGCTATGGAGATAGAGTGTCAAATTGCTCTCAGGAGAGATCATACCACTATATACTCCTTACAGCAGCCCCTTCCTGAACTCTCCCTAATATTGACTACTACTGTATGTTTAAATCTTTTGGTAGAAAGAAAAGTCTATCCTCATGTTCCTTAATTTTTATTGCAGTAGAATTTTAAAACTAGGTTTATTAGTATCATTAGCAAGTTATGTATTTCATATAATATGAATCATCTGTTGGGGTTATTTTTACTCATTATTTCATCAAGTGATAGTATATTTCAGAGAATTCATATGAATTCTTTAATTTATTAATCACATTAGCATTTTGTCTTTTTTGGCAAATATAGCTTGTTTTTCATCTTATTGCTCATTTTTGATATTTAAGTGATTTTCATTTATGGCAATATAGTCATCAAATTTGTTTTCATTTTTCTCTAAGTTTAGAAAATGCTTCTTAATTGAGAGATCATAAAAATATCACTTAGATATTCTACATAGAAAGCAGCCACCTATATATTCTACATTAAAACACTTATAAATTTTATATATTATATTAATGGATGTTTTTTTAAATCTTCAACCTTTAAAATTCTAGAAATATTTTTTGGTATATATTGTGAGGTAGAGTCTAAAACTTTTTGCAAAACTATGACCCAGATTTCCCTGCATAATACGTTAAGGTGTTCCTTCAAGTAGTCCTAAAAACAATTACAAAAAATTTGTTGTGGGGTGCATGTATACGTTTTAATGTTTGTGTGCTTTTGTATGTGAATAAGTAAATCTGTATGTTTATCTTTGTGTACATTTTATAAGATAATTTTTGCAACTTATTGAGGTTATAGATAGGTATTCCCTAAGAATAGAAATTAGATAGGAGCACCTGGATAGCTCAGTTGGTTGAGTGTCCCACTTCAGCTCGGGTCATGATCTTGCAGTTCGTAAGTTTGAGCCCAGCATGGGCTTGCTGCTCTCAGGGCATAACCTGCTTCAGATGTTCTGTCCCCCCTCCCCCCTCTCACTTGCATACTCTCTCTCAAAAATAAATAAAACATTTTTAAAAATTAAAAAAATAATAGAAATTAGATATACTTAGAAAATTATATATCTTCAAAGAAACAAGTTTATTCTGTTCCTTTGAAAGACAGTAATCAAGCCAAAATCCAAAACGCAATACTTATTTAGAGCATCATAGAAAGAAAAAAACACCTAAGCCACTTTTCACAGGAAATTAACTTAAAACTGGTAGGAAAATAAACATCTGAATCTATTTTGAGCCCAAACAGCCTTAATATGGCAGCTCTTTTTTAAAACTATCCCAAGAATTTGAGTTTATATTTGCAATCAGTGCTGATATGAAAATACTATAATAGTTATTCTTCCCCCCCCCAGATTATTTTTAAAACAGATTTTCTAAACATTTATTTAATTGAAGACGTTATATTTTGGTATTTGTTTAGTATTCAGTTATTATTAAAACATTTTCATTCAGCCCATATACACATTTATTATTTTATCCATTTCATTATGGTTGAAAAAAATTGTAAGATGTATTACCTAAACACAATGGCTGAAGTGTTTTGAGGACGTTTTTAATGATTCTTTCTATTCCTCCTTCTTTATATAGGTCACTTTTATTTTTTGGAAGGACAAAATGATGCTCTGCTTTGTGGCAACAGCTCGGATGCAGGGTAAGTGATGTTTCATATTGAGTTTCAATCCACACTGCTCCATCGGCCTCAACAACTTGCCACCTCCCACCCACTCAGCCCTCGCTCACTCCTCATTCAGGGCCCTCCATAAATTCTACTTCATGCTGATTCTCAAAATAGCTGAAATAAGTGTGGATTCTCACCTCCTTCACACACTCATATGCAGCAATTATTTTTCCATACTAGGTCACAGCTAATCTTCCAAATTAGCTAAATGGAAGATTGAAAAAACAGTACATATGCATTAGAAGATTAAGTTAATGGAATTCATAAGCATGTACTTTTGTAAGTGTGATTTTTTTTATATGCTAGTCTCCATGGCTTCAGATGTTAGATCTCTGAAGATAATGACAGTATCTGAGTCATGGTGAGTGTATGTCAAGCATCTTTTAGCAAAGTGGTTAAGAGCACAGACTGGGAAATTTGCATGGATTCAAGCCTGACTCCACCAAATAACATACCCTCTCTGTGCCTTAGTTTCCTCATGTGGTAAATGGGTATAATAGAGTTGCTATGAGAATTAAATGGATTAGCAAACAAAGAGCTATTATAGCATACAATATGTGCTTTTGATTATTGTGATTGACGTGTGAACATTTGTTATTAAGAAGTATGGCACTTGGAGCTGAAGCCTAAGAAGAGTCAGAGAAATAATTACTTTTCCTGTTTCCCAAGAATTTAGAATCACGAAAGAATTCTAATGTTTTTCAATGGAAGGTGATATTGTGACCATTAGTAATTAATAACTTTAGCAAAATTTCCAATGGCTTTACATTTGGCTTATATGTTAAATATTGTGCTGCCTTTATCTCCAAATCCCAGTGATAAGTAAAACAGACTAATTTTAATTCCTTGTCTGTAAAACTAAGTGCTTTACATATGATATTCAATGCTTGTATATTTACAAGGCAATTTCAATATTAGTCCTTTCTTACATATGAGGTGCCCAAGGATTAGCAAAGTTAGGAAACTTACTAGATCATGCAGCTCAGAAGCATCAGGTACAGGTTTGGCTTAATCATTAAGGACATAACTATGAAATCTTCTCTATGCAGAGTTATCCTTTCATTACCCCTCTTCCCTACTCTCTCTCTCACACACACACACACACACACACACACACACTGCCCCTAGATATCTTCAGTGAAAATCAATTTTTACTGTAGACCGGTTTTTCTGGTCATGTCTATAAGTCCCAGAAGATATTAATCATGATGTGATTGCTTTTATATGGAGACATGATAAATATAATGACAATAATTTTTTTAGAATTAGCATGATGATATGTTTTATTATTATTTTGGTTTTTTTAATATAATGACAATTATGAATCACAGAGGAATCCACAAATATACTTAATAGATTCTGTTACTAAGTAAATCAGTCCACATAGTGCCGGGTTAAGTGTTGGATAAGGCGAAAGAAATCTTTTTTCCCTAGTGTCATATAAAATAGATATTGGCATCTATCACAACAAGGAAGTCAGCCTTCAGACTTTAAGTCCTGACTTTCTCTTTCTTTTAATCTAATTACAGCCAGTGCCCAGAAGGATACATCTGTGTGAAGGCTGGTAGAAACCCCAACTATGGATACACAAGCTTTGATACCTTTAGTTGGGCTTTCTTGTCTCTATTTCGACTCATGACTCAAGACTTCTGGGAGAACCTTTACCAACTGGTGAGAACAGATAAAATGATTCTTCTGGGAAGCATGAAATACTGAGATCAAGAGAAATGCTATAGAATACTTTATTACTTTGGAGTGTGAGCTTGTAACATCTATATAAAATTTAATAAAATATCCCTTACATTTTTGCAGACACTACGTGCTGCTGGGAAAACATACATGATATTTTTTGTGCTGGTCATTTTCTTGGGCTCATTCTACCTGATAAATTTAATCCTGGCTGTGGTGGCCATGGCCTATGAGGAACAGAATCAGGCGACTCTCGAGGAAGCTGAACAGAAAGAAGCTGAATTTCAACAGATGCTCGAACAGTTAAAGAAGCAACAAGAAGAAGCTCAGGTATAGTTAGCAAGCACAAAACTCTTTTGTGCTTCCTTTCATCTCAATCCTCTGACCACACTGGTGAGGGCAGTGGCATTCAGTTCCCAAAATCAGTAGTGGATAAAAGTGACGTTTGAAACGTGTTATATGTGTTTGCTGTTAGAAGCCTGTTAGGCTTTTAGGAGATTATTATTTTATTTTGATGATTACTGTCAATCTGATGGCATCAACACATGGAGAGTTTATAATTGCTTTGTTGACATTTTTTTTTCTTCCTTGTGACTCCTCATGTACTCAAGCTTACAAAGTAGTTAAATCTACATGCCCTCGATCAGAGTATTTCCTTATTTTCTGGGTAAGAGGAATTTTTTCTAGTTACTTCTTCACTCATGTCACTAGAGGTGGGAAAGGTCAGAAAACCAGATTCAAGCTGAGAAGATTATTTCCTAGAATCTGGAAAAGCAAAGACCTATTTAATGTTTATTTTTTATTTGAAGGGTGTTTAAATGCAAGTTTATGGATTATATAAGAAAAACCCTGGTGTATAAATACAGTAAATCACTACATTCTCTGCCTCCTATCCCATAAGAATAATTTAATTTGGACTTGATAAGACCTCAGAATAAGGCAAGGATTGCTCTAAATATACTTGCTTGACATAATGGCATTAACTAATCTAATTGCCTATTTCTGGCTTTTCTTGCATCTTATTTCAGCTATTTAATACTGAGTATCCTGAATATTTAATAAAGGTCAGATAGATAAAATATACTGGGATAACAGCAGCAACACAGAATACCTTACCTTTCCAAAAATTATGCTATTATAACTTAGATGTTCATTCAGAAGCCATGATCTAGGATTCCCTTATATATGACCTGTAATATGTTTTTGTTGTACCTTTCTTAGGGAAATACTCAATTAAAGAGGAGAAAATTTTTATTGAAATAAAAATATTTAGCTGAATTAAATTCACTAATTTAGACTGGTGCTAAAGTTATTGTCAAGTGGAAATGTGATGATCAGTTAAAATAGGAAACCTTTAGTTCTTTAATTCTTTCCTTCTTAATATAATGGTTAAGTCATAGAAAAATTTGTTGTGAAATATCATATGTTTGCACGTATAGGAGGATTAGGAGGAACTTAAGTGAGGAACCAGTGGGAGAAGAAGGGGGGAAATGGTGGGGGAAAGGGAGAGAGGCAAACCATGAGAGACTCTTGAATGCTGACGAAAACTGAGGACTGATAGGTGGGGGGGAGGGGGGATGGGCATGGAGGAGGGCACTTGTGGGGATGAGTACTGGGTGTTATGTGGAAACTAATTTGACAATAAACTATTTGTAAAAAAAAAAAAAGAAAAGAAAAATTTGTTGTGATCTGTGAGTGTCTTGCTCACATTACTGAGCAATTAAAGAGCCTATTGAGAGGCCAGAGCTTGAAAGTTTCCATCAAAGTCACATATAGCATTCATCCACGTGTCTGTTGACCTTAATGCTTTAATTGGTCTAATGACAACCCATTGTTTTCCAACATATGGACCAGAATCCATATGGATCATATTTATGATACTAAAGATAAGTTAAGCAGTAAACATGGGTAGAATGTTTCAAGGTTTGTATGCAACTACCATTTTACCAAATGCCCTTCCAGGCAGCAGCTGCGGCAGCATCTGCTGAATCAAGAGAGTTCAGCGGTGCCGGCGGGATAGGTGTTTTCTCAGAGAGTTCTTCAGTAGCATCAAAGTTGAGCTCCAAGAGTGAAAAAGAGCTGAAAAACAGAAGGAAGAAAAAGAAGCAGAAAGAGCAGTCTGGAGAAGAAGACAAGGAAGACAGAGTCCGCAAATCGGAATCCGAAGACAGCATAAGAAGAAAAGGTTTCCGTTTTTCCCTGGAGGGAAGCAGGCTGACTTATGAAAAGAGGTTTTCTTCTCCACACCAGGTAAAGATATTATGAGCTCCCACAAATTGCCGTTTCATAGCAAACTATTTTTTAAGGATATGCCAGAATTTGGTAGAAATAAAACCTCCTGACCCCTGGATGGCACAATGCTTTCAGGATTGTAATGATCATCGAGTGTTTTGATTATCACCTCAGAGACTTTGTGAGTTTTGTGACTTTTTGGAATCCCAAGAAAGCATTTTTAGAGCGTAGATCCCCACTGAGCCTGGGAAGGTTTGTGGTTTTGAGGTTTTGTGGAAGACTCAAGCATCTCGGGGCAAGTTTCCACATGAGAAATTCTCAGCAGATGGTTCCCATCCATTTTTAGCTATGCTGCTGTGCCTGGACCCAGTGACTGTGGGCTTTCTGAGTGGCAGGTTCCTAGAAGCGAACTGTGTATTCTTTCAGACCATCTGTGTGGTTGTTCCCATTCAAACTTCGTTGGAAGAATCATTCTTCAGACCCTCGTTTCAAGGGGAACTGAAGCAAAATTTCTCTAGAAGTGTAGCCAAAATTGTTAGGTGAAAATGCACTGAGGAATATTTAAGACACTAAATAAATAGTGGTGTTGAAGGGCACTTTATTATCTGTCTCATGTTTAATGTGAGATTCGCACTGAAAGAATACCTTGATTCTATAGTGCAGTAAATGTTCTGGATGCCTGTGGCTTATGTACTAACACAAGCTGTGGAAACTTTGATGTTTAGGATCCTTAAATTTTGAAATTACCAAAAGAATTACCTAGGTGGTTTAGTCAGTTAAATGTCATGTCACTTTGGCTCAGGTCATGATCTCACAGTCTGTGGGCTCCAGCCCTGCGTCAGGCTCTGTGCTGACGGCTCAGAGCCTGGAGCCTGCTGCAGATTGTGTGTCTCCCTCTCTCTCTGCCCCTCCCCTGCCCACTCTCCTTCTCTCTCTCTCTCTCCCTCTCAAAATAAAATAAGCACATAAAATTTTTTTTAAATCCGTCACTACTGCCCTGAGCAGGTACCATAATCATCATCCCCAAGCAACAGATGTGAAAAGAAAGTGAGGGTTGTATTGTTTGTCAAATGCTTGTTTTATTCTTGGCATTCTTTTTACACTGTCATAATTAATACTAACAGCTCTGCATCCTATTATTTTCACTATTTATTAGGCCCAGTGAAATTAAATAACTGCCCAATGCCACATAATTGTTAAGGCTGAGGTGGTATTCAAATTTGATATGATACTGAAACTCCTGAACTTTCCACTTTACCAGTCCAACCTGAAAGAGTATTAAAAAAAAAACTGCTAAGGAAATCTACTATTTGGTTTCACTAAAAAGATAACATATAGGTTTTTAGTTGTTCTTCATACCTTTTATAGTATATAGCCTCACAAAAACATATTTAATAGGTATAAAGTTTTTATAGGCCAACTTGATTCATTCCAAGTCCAAATAACATTATGACGTGGAATAGATTAAAAGTTTAGTGGGGTTTAATTCATATTTAAAATAGAATTTGTTTTCAGTATCTACATTTTATACTCATTGATGTTGTCATAATCACTATGATTTAATTAGTGGAGACATTAATCTTAATACACGTGATTTCCTTAAAAATCAGATTCCCTTTTTACAGCATCTTCATTTTGAAAAGAAAGGAAAGGAAGAAAGCAGAAAGGGAAGGAGGGAGAGAGGGAAGAAGAGAGAAAGAAAGGAAGGGAGAGAAGGAGGCAAGGTGGGAGAATGGAAAGGGAGAAATAGGTAGGTTACTAGAGGTAAAATTGCCCAAACTTGAAACAGCAAGTCACCAGGTGCCACAGAGAGTCTCTTCAATTTGGTTTATTTCAAAGCCAGTAGAACTAATTCTAGGTGAAATTTTGAAGACTGAAAAGGTGAAGTTCTGACCTGCTTCTTTCTAGAATTTTGCTCACAGATACATTTCCTCAGGACTGCCTTCTTTGTAGCTCTATTTCTTAGCTAGTTAGGCATGATAAGGGACTTATACAAGATGCAGCATCTGGCTCAAGTTGATACTTGTCTCTTAAATGGTATCTGTAGTTTTTAAAAATTGGAAGACTTTCCTTTTATCTGATAAATAGCCAAACAAAAAGCTAAGAAGATGGAGAGGGAGAGAAAAACAGGGAAAATCCTGAATTTATACTAATCCCACTTTCTAAGCCCCTAGAAGTAATACTGAAAATATCAAGCAAGGTAGAGGTTCTTGACCTGGGTACAGTGATGGAAGGTCCACTTTTAGATTTTTTGAAAGCCTAAGACTCCAAAGTTATAAAACAATAAAAACTATTATTTTGTGGTAACATGATGGAAATATCAATGTGTTGGTAACCATTCATATTTCATATAATATATATATATTATATACGTATATATGTAATGTAGGCTTAAACTGCAAGATTTTAATTTTTCAATATAGTAGGTGGATTGTATGAAATATTTCTTAGGCTTCAGTTTGATTTTTTAGTATGGGAGAGCGAGAGAAGGAAATCAAGAGTACAATCTCTAGGGGCACCTGGGTGGCTCAGTCAGTTAGTCATCCAAATCTGCTCAGGTCATGATCTCATGGTTTGTGAGTTCTAGCCCCCACGTCAGACTCTGTGCTGACAGCTCAGAGCCTGGAGCCTGCTGCAAGTTCTGCGTCTCCCTCTCTCTCTCTGCCCCTCCCTGCTCACGTTCCGTCTCTCTCTCTCTCTCTCTCTTTCTTAAAAATAAATAAGCATTAAAAATTTTTTTTTAAAGAGTAAAATCTCTAATCAAGTCTCAAAACAATCTGGATATTTTATTTTGAAACCTTTACAAGATGTAGTCGGCCTTCTTAAGTTTTGCTTTTTAGGGATTCATTCACTATGGCAGATTTTTCTTATTGGCCATCCTTTATTTGCAGTGCAGCATTTGATTGTTATGGATTCATATAATTAATGCAAGCAGTATAGTTGATGCTAACAGATGGGACACAATCATTTTTCATACAGCCGTCTCATGTAAACTGTGCCCCCATATGGCATAATTCACCTTTGAACTTGGAGAAATTTTGTGTGCTATTTTATAACTTATCTCCCTCCAATCCTTCTATTGGCTCTGAATGGAGTACTTATAGCTAAACTATAAGCTCTAACTAAGAGTCATATGTATAATTTCTACCTTATTTCTTATTGCCAAGCATTTCTTATCTGCATTTTTGAGCTGATGATAACCAGTATGTCAACAAATCCTGTAATTCTTATGTTTTTATAGCTAAATAAAAATATTTTGTAAGAGGAGATGAAAGAAATTGGGTACTCTAAGAGAAACTTTGAAAAATAATTACTCATATGGAACACAATAAAGGAAAAGAAGGAATTTTACTTAATGACATAACTTGGGAATAGGAAAAGTAAAAATGACTTCTGATGGAGGAGCAGATCAGTCTCTTAAAAGTTTTTTTTAAATTTATTTATTTTTGAGACAGAGAGACACAGAGCATGAGCAGGGGAGGGTCAGAGAGAGAGGGAGACACAGAATCTGAAGCAGGCTCCAGGCTCTGAGCTGCCAGCACAGAACCCAATGCGGGGCTCAAACCCATGAACCGCGAGATCATGACCTGAGCCGAAGTTGGACGCTTAACCGACTGAGCCACCCAGGCGCCCCCAGATCAGTCTCTTTAAATGTGATTTTTTGTGGGGCACCTAGGTGGCTCAGGCAGTTGAGCATCCAGCTTCTGCTCAGGTCGTGAACTCATGGTTTGTGAGTTTGAGCCCACATTGGGATCTGTGATCACAGCTCGGAACCTGGAGCCTGTTTCAGATTCTGTGTCTCCCTCTCTCTCTGTCCTTCCCCAGCTTCTGTATGCACTCTCTCGCTCTCTCTCAAAAAGAAAGAAACATTAAAAAATAAGTAAATGTGCTTCTTTGTGTAAATAATGAATAGAATCCCATAACATGATAGTGTTTTAAAGTTTGTAAATGTTTTATAGATGTTTATAAACATTACTGAGAAAAACTATTCTTTAGCTAAAAAAAAATTAAAAGCAGACCTGTTGGTCAGGGAATATGAACTGTATAAAGGTAAAAAATAATTTTAGTTAGCTTTAAATCCTTTGGAGAGAAAAAGATCAAACTAATAATATTGAAATGATGAAATTAGTACTCTTCCTATTAATAATCATAAAAATCTAACCCAAGTCAGCTTACATAAAAAAAAAAGAGAACTGATTAAATCAGATAGATAGTATCTGTGAGTAGTGTTGGGTATAGCATAGCTGGAGTCAAGGGCTCAAAACACCTTATTATGGCCAAGTATTTCTCCATATGTCAGCCCAGGTTTCTCCAATTCAATGGAGGATGCAAGATGCCCACTGCAACTTCAAACTTCTAGTCAATATTCATAACAACCCCAACTGAATATGCACCTCCTTCCCAACAAATGTAAAAGAAAGAAGTGGCTGCCAATGGACTAAGCAGGGTCCCCCTGCCCATCTTTAAATGATTCTCTATGGAATGCCCTCATTGACTAGGCCTAGGTCATGGTCTTGTCTGAGCATTATTGTCAGGGATAGTCAGGGTACTGTTGACAGAAGAAGGAGAAATGGATACTGGACAAGCAAACAAGTGTTTACCACAGTAAAGTTGTAAAAGTAGACTAGTAATAAACAGGAAGTGATTCATTGTGTTCAATGCTGCTATGCTTAAGAACCAAGGTAAACTGCATGGTGGCAGTGACAATGTAGCCATTTAGAAACCTGGGTAATGATTGTGACCAAACACTTAGTGAAAACCAGGTGTTTGTGAATATGGTGCTCTTCAGATTTCTTGAGAGACAAAAGAGTGAAAATCAGGGAATGAATCATACGGTTCTCAGCTTGATTTGTTTAATTTATTCATGAAGACTTTATAAAATATGCAAAGGGAAAGGGGGAAGCTGCTCCTTGTGCTATAATTAAACAGATCTACCAGCAAGATTGATTTTATTTTCCTCTGTGGTAAGATCTACATCAGGGTGTGCTCACTAGTGAGCTCTTGGTGTGTTTTTGGCTTCAAAGGATCTAAATGTAGGTGTGTATGCAATTACTTTCCATTGGCTTGTTAAGTGAGACTGGCTTCTGGAATAGGGTCTAGCAAAAAAAATCTGTTCTAGGTGCCAGTAATGGGACAAAGCAATGTTGAGGGGTATTTGTGACTGTCTTAAGGCATATGTAAAATAGAAGAAACTGACAGAAAATAAAAAAACTGAAGGAAGGGAGAAAAAGGGAAAGCAAAAGAGGTGAACCTAATAGAGAGTGCCAGAACACCACCAGCAGTTACCACAGGGCCCATGGTTCCACTCATCCAATGACTTAGCCTTAGGTAAGTCAACAAGTCTGAAGCAACAAGTCAAGTCTCACGTGTTTCTGGATGACTGCTCTTACTTCTGTTCATCTGTGTTTTGTTTGCTTTCTTGTTATTCATAGTCTTTATTGAGCATCCGGGGCTCCCTTTTCTCTCCAAGACGCAACAGTAGGGCGAGCCTTTTCAGTTTCAGAGGTCGAGCGAAGGATATTGGCTCTGAGAATGACTTTGCCGATGATGAGCACAGCACCTTTGAAGACAACGATAGCCGGAGAGACTCTCTGTTTGTGCCACACCGACACGGAGAGCGGCGTCACAGCAACGTCAGCCAGGCCAGCCGCGTCTCCAGGGTACTCCCCATCCTCCCAGTGAACGGCAAGATGCACAGCGCTGTGGACTGCAACGGAGTGGTGTCCCTCGTGGGGGGCCCTTCTGCGCTCACGTCTCCGGCTGGACAACTCCTTCCAGAGGTGAGGCCAGCAAAAACTGCAGCTGCTGGGAAGGGGCCTGTGGCTGGTGCAGGAGGGAAGATTTTTTTTAATTTACACTTGCAAGAATTTTGTCAGTTGTTAGGGTTGGTTCAGTCCAGCTGTGAAAGTCTTTTTGTCAAATTGTTCTACTTAGGGTTTTCTACAAATTAATTAAAAATATAGGTTGGGTCTCATAAAATCTAAATAGAAGTATTCATCACAATATGGCATGTGAAACTTGCATGTGAAACTTGCCAAAAAGCATAGCAACATTAAATATAATGTTTAATTAATATAATAGAACATTAATATAATAGTAAGAAATGCAAGAAATTATATACTCAACTTAAGGATCTTGTTACTGCTGTTCCACCCAAAGGAGAATTTGATAGTTCCACTTGAAATAGATACTATTATTAAAGAATCTAAATCCTGCCCTGCAACATTCTTTTTCTTTGCAAGTCAGAGAGCTGTAACATATTTAGCACCCACTCAAATGACCCCAGCCATTGTACCTTTGTGTGTAAAGAAGTCACTCAAAGTACCTGGTAGGGTCATGTATTGTAATTTTTAGAACAGATTTTGATTTTTAATATTACTGTCATGATTTCTTTATGTAAACAAAGAAGCTGTAAATCAAGAATATAAAAAGTAGCAAACAACTAAGTAGCAAACACTTATAAGGATATATTATTGACATTTTCCTTTGTAAAACATAAGGTGCTTTTTAACTTTGGCATTAAATAAGAATGTATTTGCTGACATAAAAGTATTCAAGCAATGTCACTTGGTTGTATTTTATAGTTTACCAAATCATATTACAATCTTTGTGTGACTTTTTAAATACAATCCCATTTATTATAGTTGGACAAGCTCTTTAAGCCACATTAAAATCATACAGAGTCAGCTTTCAGTCACCTAATAGAGGAACTTCTTACTTGGATTACAGAAATAGCCATTGATCACTTTTCCCCCATGGCCTCTGCCCCCACTTTCTCCTAAAGAAATGTCCAAGCATCCTAGTTTCAAATAAAATAGTGAAAAAGTAGAACTTTGTAGTGAAGGAACCAAGAAGAATGGAAAAGGAATAGCAGCGTCTCTTAAAAAAAAATCATAGCTGTGTACTAGACACTGTCCAGAGCAGTTTACATGTATTATTTCATTAAGTCCTCACCACAACCCTTTATCATAGTTACTAATACTATCCCATTTTACAGAGGAGGAATCTGAGGCCTGTGCATGGTGGAACTAAGATTTGACCCCAGGTATGCTGCCTGCTAAACCTACATTCTATCCATACTGCAGTATTGCCTTCCATTGATTTTTTAAAAACTTTATTAAATGGAAAATAAGAAATTGCTAAGAAGGAAACATTTTCACTTTAACCCAGTATTTCTCAAAATATACTACCTCACACTCAGACTACTTACATCAGAATTCCCTGAGATGCTTCTTAAAAATAGAGATACCTCATTTCCCTCCCCCCGCTCCACCAACCCCTGGCAACCACCATTCTGCTCTGCTTCTGTAGGTTTGATGGTCAAAGGGTACAAAGTTTTCATTACGCAAGATAAATAAGTTCTGGAGATTTATATATCATAGTGCCTATAGCTAATGATACTGTATTATGTACTTAAAATTCACTAAAATGATAGATCTTGCATTAAGTATTCTTATTACAAATATTAACAGCAACAACAATAATAATCAAGGGGATGGGAGGAGACTTTGGAAAGTGATGGAGATGTTTGTGGCCTTGATAGTGGTGTTAATTCATGAGTGTATACTCATNCAGTTAAGTGGTTTAAGGGGAAAAAAAAGTAGAGATTCCTGGGCTGATTCAGACTTACTCAGACCAAAAGACTGAAGAGAACCAAGTCAGGGGAAGTCTTTCCTTGACAAGCATCCCACATGATTCGTATACATAATAAAGTATGAGCGTCACTGATCTGGATAAATGTTAATTGAACAAACAAAAACAAACCACAACTGCTTTGGCATAAATACAAAGAGAATTTCGGAAAATAACGTTTTCAGTAATTACCATAAAACTCCTGCCCTATCAGAGAGGATGGGATAAATCTCTGAAGGCAAACTGAAGTTCATTTGAAGCAGAGCTTAGCGAGATCCTTTTATTTCCCTCTCTGTCTGGTCCATTCTTCATTCACACAGCCGGGTGCTGAGAGTCAGGGCACTGTCTTGTGGTACAACTGGACCCGAAGGTGCAAACGAAGGAGTAGGCTTTCAGAGACTGAAGAGGAGGAAATGAGAATAGAAAATAAACAGCTGAGGGTGCCTGGGTGGTCAGTCAGTTGAGCATCTGACTTTGGCTTAGGTCATGACCTTGTGGTCCGTGGGTTCAAGCCCCACGTAGGGCTCTGTGCTGCAGCTCAGAGCCTGGAACCTGCTTTGGATTCTGTGTATCCCTCTCTCTCAGCCCCTCTCCCATTCACACACTCTCTCTCTCTCTTTCTCTCTCTCTCAAAAATAAATAAACATTAAAAAAATTTTTTTAAAGAAAGAAAATAGGGGCTCCTGGATGGCTCAGTCAGTTAAGTGTCCAACTTAGGCTGTTCGTGGGTTCCAGCCCCACGTCGTGCTCTGTGCTGACAGCTAGCTTAAGCCTGGAGCCTGCTTGGGATTCTGTATCTCCCTTTCCCTCTGACCCTCCCCTGCTCATGCTGTCTCTCTGTCTCAGAAATAAATAAAACATTTAATAATTTTAAAAAAGAAAGAAAATAAATTTCTCTTTTATGAAAAATTATTTCTAGAGTGACCTAAATAGATAGATGTTTATCACCATTGATGGCAATCATATCAACTGAATGGAAACTTTGCTTTTGAATATGTCTACATTAGAGGTATGCAGGTTAATTAAATAATATTGCTCATCCCACAGTAAAGTCAAGTAGATGAGCCGGAGTCATACTGCTTTTCCAGAAATAGGGAAAATCCTCAGAGAACTAAAAATGACTTCTTATGTGTTACGACCGTTCAAATCTGCATTTGAAATGTTTGAGTTTTGCCCTTTCTTCCTGTGATAATTAATTTCATTGTTTGATCTCCTTAAGTAGGAATACATTTCCACTCATGTTGAAATCTTGGTGAGTTTAATTTGGAATAGAAAAGCATCAATCATTTTATCATAGTTAAAAATCAAAGTTCCTCAAATTGGTGTCATTGCCTTAACTTAGAGTTTCAGTGCCAAGGATGGTTGTTCTGTGGATTTTTTTGGAGTTGTTTTGTAAATGTAAGACAGTTATAGATTAGTTATAGTATTTTACTTTTTTTGTTAAGGATGTTTTGGGGTTTTTTTTTGTTAAGGATGTTAGGATATGCTACCTGTTGATAATGAATACAAACATTTTACCAGTGGAATTCACATTTTAGGGGAACTGTGACAGATGAGTATTAGGGAAACCTTAAAACTTCTTTCCATACATTAAACCACATAAATATGTGTCTATAAAGACCTAATAACTGAAGCTGAGACTAAATCAAGGAACAATGAGCTTCAGTCTGAACTCCTAGATAGGACTGGTTGAAATGCTAAAAGGACATCTGTACGAAGGTAGACAGGATCCATCTGGCCAAAAGCCCCAAGGGGAAGGAATTAAAAGCCATCTTGATTACAAACCCAGGCATCACTGAAGACTGAGAATCCCATGGGCTTTCAAACACTTCCCAAGGATGATGATTCCAGCAATGTTTTAATGAGCTATTCTCATCTGGTGGATGTTTAGTTAAGTAGCACCTACTATAGGAACGCTTTGGGTTTTGCTACCCTTCAGAGTAATAGTTATTTATTCTGAAATTTTATTTTCAGGGCACAACTACTGAAACAGAACTAAGAAAGAGACGATCCAGTTCTTACCATGTTTCCATGGATTTGCTGGAAGATCCTACAACAAGGCAAAGAGCAATGAGTTTAGCTAGCATTTTGACCAACACCATGGAAGGTATGTCAAAAGTCTTACAGCAGACCTACGTGGTGGTGCTTTGGTAATGATGAAAACAAAATACTTCCATAAATATCATGACTTTATACCATATCAGCAGCATGTCTTTTACCAGATAAAAGTAAAATCCACATACAACACATGGATTCTACTATCTCATATAGATTTTTACATTTAGCCTCCAGGAAGCTATTGCAAATACAATATATACTTGGAATACTGCTTTTGTAGATTAAATTCTAAACTGTTGAAGCTTGTTGTGTGCATGACAATGAAAGGAGTAACATTGAAAAATGTATTTTCATGATGATGCTAACCCATTTGAATCGTATTAACTGCTTGAGATGCAAGTTATAAAGTCCTTTTATTTAACTAGAAATGTAAATGAAAAATGTGGATTAGGGTTCGATATTAACCTCTTTGAAGCAATCTTTTAAAAGAATTTTTAGAACTACTTTTGCCTCTCTCTGACCGTAGTATTACAATATATCAGCTCTTTCTTTAGCTGCAGATTATATTTCTGAGTGGTTAACATATTGTTTAGACGTCTGGACCTTATAATGCCAAAATAGAGACTTTGGGGACAGCTTGATCTGTGATCAATTCTTGGCTCTGCTACATGTTAAATGTGTTAATTTATGACTCTAAACTTCAGTCCTTCCGTCAGTAAAATGCAGATCATGAGGTTTAGGCATAAGGTTGTTGTAAGAATTGAGACATCATATATAAAGCACCTATGTATCTGAAATCAGAAGGCAGTTAATAAATATTATCATTATTGTTTTATTTTCATTGTTTTTGTTAATTCACATTTGTGTCTTTCAATACTGTAAGTGAATTTAAATATGAACTATCAACTTCAACGACTTGGAAAATACCTTCATATAAAATATATTCTATCCTCCTCCCTTGCCCTCCTCCCTTCTCTCCCTTTCTCTTTTATAACCCCCTCTTTCTGCCCTCTCCCAGGCTGTGTGTGTATGTGTGTAAGTGTAGACATGTCAAAGGAAAACAAGAGAAAGATGGTGAATGAGAAACGAGACATGGGCACATGGCTTTCTTATTGTTAGTTATAGTTTCTCTTGGTATTGGATGGATTCTTGGAATAATTCTTTTCTAGTCTGAATGCAAAGATCCTTTGATACTAATACCAGTACCAAAGCCTAAAAGTCACAGCCAGAAAAAATCCCACAGTGTAGATGGCTGAATATATCACAGCCATGTCAATATGACAGACCCAATTTCTATAATATCCTAGTGCAGTATCAGAAATCTCTTCACTGATTTCTATGGAATGTTAAACTCAGTACGTTCTTCCCCAACCTCGCCTGCGTTAGCTTGCACTCCCTCTTCTCCCCCAGCTGCCAGTAGCTTGCTCCTCCCTGTCCCTCCAGGTAAATCTTTTGAAGATTCTCTGGTCTTCTGCTCCTTGCCATAGCAAAACCACTGAGAGGAAGCTGCCAGTGGTTCTGCTACCGATGTCAGCAGCATGTCTGCTCCCTAAAGCAAGAAGTAGAGAAGGAGACAGGGTAAGTCTAAATCAACGGTCCTACTTTGCACTTCTGATACCATTAAGTTTGAGCTAACACAAGAAATTACTTGAAAAACACCAGTTCACCACAAGATCGGACTTGTCCACTAATTAAGATACGGGGTTCAAAATGAGCACGCCCAAATGGTTCTCCATTGTAATGTGTCTCAGTGGAGCTGTGTAGGGTGTCCCAGAAACATGTGTACTTTAGGAAGCAAGAGACTGAGTGTTTGGTTTAATATCTGCAGAGCTTTTTGACCTTATCCTTCTGTGAGAGACAACGGCAATGTTTTCATTCTGTTTCTCATTGGCTATATAGAACGTGGCATTGATCTAGGTTGGTCGTTAGCAATACTTCACATACACACGCATGCTAGAGCTGCCTTTAATACATTCTTTCCTAATTTTGGTCCTGCTAACAGTGGAAAGGTTTCTCAGGTTGACATAATTTGTTTATTTGGGGATCTTCCTTCGAAGTCTAACCATGGTTTGGTTTACCTTCCCTTTTTTTTTCTGAACCAGGCTTGTTGATCCAGCTGGCTGGCATCTTTTGTTTTCCTTCTTTTGAACTACAGTCAAGTCTCCATTGTCCATGGTAATGAATAGCCTCCTGCTTAATGAAACTGTTTGCTTTTCAAGTTTTAAATGCAAAAACAGTACAGAAATGTTTCCTGGTCACATCCATGGGAAGGATAGTGAGAAGGAAAGTTACAAACACCTGAGGAATTGAGGAGAGCCAACAAAATATCTAAACTGGGATGTAAGTGAATCTCAGTGCGGATAATCCACACAGGAATAATGGAGAAATGGCTGTCGTTCTTTCAGGAGTGCTTGGTTTTGTTTTAAACTGTAAGATTATTTTTCTCTGTCTCTGTCTCTCTCTCCTTCTGTCGTTCTCTCTCTCTCTCTCTCTCTCTCTCTCTCTGGCATGAATAATTGAATGATTTTATTTTAGAACTAAAACAACTTTGCTCCACTTTTTCCTGGTGTCAAGATGTGCAACACTGCTGAATTTTGCTTTTTGAACTTTTCTCTGGTATATTTTTTTTCTACACAATTCCTGTTTGCTTCTTTTTATCTACTGAATGACAAGTAGCATTTTAAAAAATACTTATTCTGACTACACATAGGCCAAGAGTCATTATTTCATTTCTCTTTTGTTATTTACTGTAAATGATATCTTTTGATCTTCAGTATAAACATGATGTTATTTAGGAGGCTTAAAAGCATCTATGTAATAATTGGTGATTAATAACTATGTTTTTCCTCTGATTTACATCTCAACTCTTCTTTATTGTTTACAAAATTACATATTAAGAAAAATATAAATAAACTGCACCTGAAAATTTTAATATCTAAAGAGATCACTGAAGAATCTACTTCTAATAGATTTCTGTTAAAAACAATCAGGAAATTAATCTACTGGAGGGAAGTGGTAAACTTACAGCATTAGCTATAGTGAATGTTTACCAGCAAAACAAACAAAAAATACATTAGCTCTCATCATGTTTACCAATTCCATATGCTGTTTTCTCCCCCACAAAGTTTAGCTTCTAGTAAACTGTACCAAGTTTTGAGGGATATTACAGTTGCTAAAGTAATAATACTAAAATAATACTAAGGTAACTGACCAGAGTCAAATATGCCATTAATGAAAAAAAGATTCTTTCCCTCTATTTTAGTGGGAAGAACTGGTGGTCTCATATTTGGCAGAGCAGGTAATCAGGTGTGAAGCAGTAACACGGGCAGAAAACAAGTTCTACATTCTTTTCCCACTCAAGAGTTGATTAAAGGACCATCTTACCAAAAAAGATAGTAATCTTCCACTTCCTAATTCTCCATAGTTCATTGCCAGTATTTACCAAGTTTTAGTATTTTGACTATCACCTTAAAGAGCTGTGCAATCTCTCTTCTCTCTACTATTTTTCAGTTGAAATGCTTCTTGAAACCATTTAACTTTTTTAAAAATAAATGTATTTTGATATGAAATTTTGTATCATAGGCATATGATAATTACACATTTTAATACATTAAAATAAATTCACACCTTGAAAATTTATGAGTTCTACATATGTTCCACCTAAAATCCTCTAGTATGTTGCCAGTAGTACGTTAAGTCCCAAGTGAAACATTGATTTATGCTAACAGTGAGGATCCCAGTTTCTGAAAGTACATATTTTCTCTTCTTTTGTGCCCTCTAATTAAATAATGAAATATAAAGAAAAACAATCTTGATGATTTCAATATGCAAGTCTGTATCTGCAAGGCTTAACTGGAAACTTTTTAACTAAGTCTGGTGACACTGACAAAACTATCTCATTAAAAGACCCAAAATGCATCTCTAATCCAAAAAACTGAAATTCAGCATGACTGATAAAGGTTTTAAGACATCTCCTGAGAGGGATTTTTTGAAAATATATATGTATCTGGCTCTATCTGGAGCATGAATGAGCTGAACCCAAGGCCTACCCATTAATTTAGATACCCTTAAAGATAATTTTCAGACAGTTTAATATTGCAGATAGACTCTTGGAAATTTCATTTAGCCAAAATAGCTTTGGAAAGTTCACTAGCCTTTCTGTGCCCATGTTTTCTATGACAGCTAAACCATGATAAGTGTTTCCCTGTTCTACCATCATGTTAACTCATTAAGGCCTTTTGACAACTTTATATTTCTAAAAATTCACTTTCAATTTAAACCAAATGCAGCTTAATAGCAAGTAAGCAGTTTTCATGAGTATTCTAACTTTTTTTTTTCCAGAACTTGAAGAATCCAGACAGAAATGCCCACCCTGTTGGTACAAATTTGCTAACATGTGTTTGATTTGGGATTGCTGTAAACCATGGTTAAAGGTGAAACATCTCGTCAACCTGGTTGTGATGGACCCATTTGTTGACCTGGCCATCACCATCTGCATTGTCTTAAATACACTCTTTATGGCCATGGAGCACTATCCTATGACGGAGCAATTCAGCAGTGTGCTGTCAGTTGGGAACCTGGTAAGACTCCCTGAGGGTTCCTCTTCCCATTGAAAGAGTTCATGATTGCTTTAAGGAATTTCATATATCACCTTCAAGTTAAATATGAATTCATTGGCCATGTATACCTGGACAGCAAAAGTTTAGTTTTTTAATAACAAAAAAATATATATTGCTACAGTTAAGGAGTGGCAAAGAATTAAAAATTTTATGTACAATTTAACTTAGAGTTAAATTTAAACTGCCCATTCATTAGGAAGATGATTATGGGGGCGTCTGGGTGGCTTAGTCTGTTAAGCATCTCACTCTTGGTTTTGGCTCAGGTCATGCTCTCATGGTTCATGAGTTTGAGCCCCATGTCAAGCTCTATGCTGCTGATGGGGAGTCTGCTTCGGATTCTGTCTCCTCCTGTCTCTTTCTTCTCCCCCTGCCCATCTATCTCTCTCAAAATAAATAAATAAACTTAAAAATAAAAATGATTAGGAATTATAGAGGACATTGGTCTGTGGTAACAAGATTCTGATGTATTTCTCAGGTATTTGGAATAGATTCTTAAGGACATGACTACATTTGTCAATCAAATTGTAAAATATACCAAATTAGATAATTCTGAAGTATAATTTATAAACATGTGAGGATGGATTCTTTTGGGAGGAAATGTCACATAAGGATTATTATTCCTGCATGAATTTCTCCTGTAAATTTATGAATTCATAATGATGAATTTTTGCATACATTTTCACTTAAATATTTGTTAAAAATTTAACAGTCACTGGCTACATGGTAGAGTGATAGAAAGGAAAGTGATCTTATACAGAGAAACAAAATGAGGGGCATCTGGGTGGCTCAGTCTGTTAAGCAACCAACTTTGGCTCAGGTCATGATCTCACAGTTCCTGGGCTCAAGCCCAGCGTCAGGATCTCTGTTGTCAGTGCAGAGCCCACTTTGAATCCTCTTTACCCCTCTGTCTGCCCCTCCCCCGCTCATTCTCTCTCCCTCTCTCTCTCTCAAAACTAAATAAATATTAAAAAAAGAAACAAACTGAGCAAATTTAGACAACAAAAATATATTGATACCAATGTAAGGGGCTTAAGTTCTCATGCACCTCCCAACCTAAGAAATGAAATTTACATGAGCTCCCTCTTTCTAGGTTCCCATAAATTCAGTCCTAAGGTCAATACTATGATTGTCTGTATTTTACAGTTAGGAAAACTGTACCCATGAGAAATTGACAGAACAATGGGAGGTCTGAACACTATATCAGAGACTCTGAAAGCAATTTCAGAAACTCCAAAACACTGTGGTCAGAAATCATAGAACTGTGGGGTAAGAAAGGATAATCACATTACCTAGTCCAAATTTTCACCTATATATGAGCCTCTTCAACATTATTTCTAAAAGATGAGCAACGGATGGAAGAAAGATTTAATGGAGGTGGATATTAGGAAACAACTCAAATGGGCATAAGCAAAAATAAAGAGAATTCATTACCTCAAGTAGCTAATGTAGAATCTAGACAGGTTTTAACCTGTCTAGATTCTGGTTCCTCAGCATTGTCACTGGGAGTCGTTTTCAGACTCTACTTCCTCCCAAAATGTTTCATTCATCTCTGTCTGGGTATTTTGTTGATGGCAGCATTCTACCAAGTTTATCTTACCAACACAGTTCCCCGAGCAGAGGAATTGTACTTCCTAACTAGTTGCTTTAGCAAAGGTCTAAGAATGGAATATTGTTGGCCTGGTTGTGGTTACATGACCATTTCTAAACCAATCAGTTACTCTGATTCTACACTTAGAATGCCCTATTTGACCACACCAGAACCATTCTTATCACTGGAGACAGAGTGAGTGGAATTATAAAGAAAAAAAAAATCCAAATCTGACATTTCTAGAAGAGAGAGTAGATACTGGAAAGACATAAATAACAAAATGACAATTCAAAGTGGGATTTGTCTTATGTGTTAAGGAAGGCAAAGATTTGCATTTGAGATGAATCATGGAATAGTGGAAAATATATGGACAGGATACACATTCTTCTCAAGGCATATGAAACATTCCCCAGATAAGTTATATGTTAGGTTATAAAATTAACTATATTAAACTTAAAAAGATTGAAATCATACAAATTACTTTTCTGACAAAAATGGAACAAAATTAGAAATCAATGAAAAATGGGGTAACTGGGTGGCTCAGCCATTTAAGCATCCAACTCCTGATTTCAGCTAGATCATGATCTCACAGTTCTATGAGATCAAGCCTCACATTGGGCTCCATGTTATCTTGTGATTCTCTCTTCTCTCCCCCTCTCCCTCTCATGCTCTCTCTCTACTTCTCTCTCTTTCTCTCAAACATTTAAAAATATGACTCTTTAAAAAGATGAACAGAAAGGATAAATCTTTAGCTAGACTTATAAAACAAATGAGGAATGGGGCGTCTGTGTGGCTCAGTCAGTTAAGCATCCAACTTTGGCTCAGGTCATGATCTCATGGTCTGTGAGTTTGAGCCCCGCTCTTGACTCTGTGCTGACAGCTCAGAGCTTGGAGCCTGCTTCAGATTCTTTGTCTCCCTCTCTCCCTCTGCCCTACTCCATTTGCACTCTCTCTTTCTCTCAAAAATAAATAAACATTTAAAAAATTTTAATAAAAATTTAAAATAAATCAGGAATGAAGAGGGGACATCACTATGGAACTTACATAAATAAAAGTTTAAGGAATACTACAAATAATTGTATGCCAACAAATTAGATAGCCTACATGAGATGGCAAAATTCCTAGAAAGTAACAAACTACTGAAACTGAGTCAAGAAGAAATAGAAAATCTGAAAAAAGCCTTGGATTAGTAATAAAAAAATATTCCCACAAAGGAAAACCTCGTCCCAGATAGTTTTACTGGTGAATTCTATCCAATTTTTAAAGAATTAACACTAGTCCTTTGCAAACAGTTCCAAAAAATAGAATAGAAAGGGATACCTATTAGCAGAGTTTAGAATTCAAAGCCAGCCAAGATAGAGAAATTGGACAAACACTTCAAGCTTTTCTTTGAAACCCCACATGGGTTGCAGTTTGGAAATAAAGATTATTCCAAAGAATTAGAATTCAAGTAGGACAAAGAATACACCAAAATAGCTCTGTCCTAATTAAGTATAAAACATAGCTACCATACATTCCAGGTAGACAACCTGTAACCTAATTGTCTGCTAGGACAAAAATCATTGTTCTTCAGAGGAAGCTAATTGATCAGAATTTTCTACAACACATCACAACACATAAAACAATTGCATGGTGCAAGAAAGAAATAGGAAAATATGTCTTATAGTTGAGAGAAAAAGCATTCAATAGAAATAGATCCAGAAATGACTGAATTGCTAGTATCAACACAAAAGAACTTTAGAGGAGCTATTATGAATGTGTTTAACACTTTGAAGAAAATAAATGGTCATAATGAATAAACAGATGGAGTGTATGAGCAGGAAAATATGAAAACTATAAAGAAGAATCATCTAGACATTTTAGAACTAAAAAGAAAAAAATTCTAAAATGAAAATTTCATTTGATGAGTTTTTTAAAAGCAGATGTCAGAAGAAAGGGTTACTAAACTTGAATCAAATCAGTAGAATGATCCAATTTGAATGGCAGGGAAAAACCGAAAAGAAAAGTATACTGAGTCTCACTAACTGCAAAATAACATCAAGTTGACTAATATTTGCATAATGGAGACCCAGGAGGAGAAAAGTGAAAGAAGAGAATAAAACAAATATTTAAAAAAGCAGTGGCCAAAAATTTCTCAAAATTGGTGACAAATATTAACTTAGACATTTAATATTAAAGTTTTAGTGTACATCAGGAAGGATAACTATAAACTACATTGGGCAAATCTTAGTCAAGCTGCTGAAAACAAAAGAAACTTAGAAGCAGGCAGAAGAAGAATACTGATTATAGACTAGGGGCTAATATCTCATCAGAAACAATTCAGTCCATAAGAAAGTGGCCTGATGAAAGAAAGAAAGAAAGAAAGAAAGAAAGAAAGAAAGAAAGAAAGAAAGAAAGAAAGAAAGAAAGAAAGAAAAACTTAACTCATTATTCTTCAAAAGCTAATGTGAAATGATTTTAACATGAACAAAAACAGAGAAGTTGTTGTGTCAGAATTATGCTACAAGAAATGCCAAAGGAAGTTAGTTTTTCGGGCTGAAGGAGAAAAGCATATTAGATGGAAAATTGAATCTGGGAATGATGGTCACTCAAAATTTTAAAATGTGAGTGAATAGAAAACTGTCTTGTTCCCTTAATTTCTTTAAAAGACAGCTGATTTTTTAAAGCAGGACTTTATAGCATATGTAAGTGTAAAATATATGAAAAGATTAGCACATGTGTTTGGGGTGGCAAAAGATATCTTAGAAAAGAAACAAAAAGTGTTATACAGTCTCTAAATACCTGTAGAATATTCAAACAATGGATTTCTACTCAACAATAAAAGGAGAATAAACTGGTAATGCCTGCATGGATGAATTTCAATCTGGAGTATTCAAGAGATATTTGGAAAAGTCAGTAAGACTTTCAGGTTTCTGAGATGGTCACCAAGTTTGAGAGTGAGTCTATTTACTGAGTTAGTGAGTATCAAAAGAGAAGCAAGATTATGCAGAGAAAGTTGTAAGGTGAATTTTGGACCTGTTGATTTGAGATACCTGTGAAATAGCCATCCAATGGAAGTATTAAATAAACAAGTGGATATACATTTCTGGAGCTCAGGAGATGTGCTTGAATGGAAAAATAAATCTCAAAGTGTAAACTTACTGTAAAAGGAAAATTAGAGTAAGAAGTTCCAGGACAGAGAGACCTCTGAAGAAATTCAATTTCGAATAATTTATTAGAAGAAAAGCAACTGAGAAGTGTCCAGGGAGGTGTGGATCACTGAAGCCAAGAACATAAAATATTTTAAAGAACAAGGAACAGTAAACAGTGTGAAAAGCTTCTGAAGAGGTAAGCAAGATAACTGCAAAATTTTCTATTGAATTTAGCAATGGTGATGTTGGCTATGTTGGTGAAATTGGTTAAAGCAGTTTGTGTTGACTGATAGGCTGTAGAGTTGAAGAAATGGAACTGCTGAGTATAGACAAATACCCAACCTCTTAAAGAAGTTGGACTATGAGGAAAGAATGGATGGGGGATAGCTAACAGGGGAAGTAGAATGCAAGGAGAGTTTCTTTGGTGATGCTGGTGGTAGAGAAAGACTGAGTGACCAGTACTCCCTATAAAATCTCAATTGGAAGCAGTCAGTAGCTGGAAGAAGTTAAAACTACAGGCTAATTGAGAAGGTGAATTCTTTGAGATGGCCAAAAGAGACACAGAACACAGGCAGAGAAATTAGAACAAAGCATGGGTTTGGTTGTAAGTAGTTAGGTAGATGGAACACTGAGGAAGTTCAGGTTGGCTGACCTCTATTACCTCTGAGACACAGAAGTACTGAGAGTGAAAGTTAAGGAAACAGCTGAAGGTGTGTGGAGGAGAAAGTTTGAAATAGTTATAGAGTAAGGAAATAGTTAATGGAGAATTCTGCTTCTTTTTGTCCAGGAAAATAATTTTTGTTTTTAGTATTCTCACCATCTGTTGGGCTAGTGGTGACCATGTTTATCACAGCTAATGTGAAATATTCTTAGTACGAGACAGAGCCAAGCAGTTGACCACAATGATTTAATTGAACCGTTCATGTAAGATAATTGAAATCACAATATTAATTTTGTCTTAATTCATATACTACTCATCACTTAATAAACATTAAATATAGTAAACAGTTAAATATTGATTTGAGTGCAGACCATTTGAGGTTACTGATTTGCTGGACCTAAACCAATTTTTTTAAAATTTGTAATTGAATTGTGTCTGTTGGGAGTCAATAATTATTAGTGTTTTCAAGAGTATTCACTTGTTTAATAACATTTCTCATTTAGGTCTTCACTGGAATCTTCACAGCAGAAATGTTTCTGAAGATAATAGCCATGGATCCATATTATTACTTTCAAGAGGGCTGGAATATTTTTGATGGTTTAATCGTGAGCCTCAGTTTAATGGAACTTGGTTTGGCAAACGTGGAAGGATTGTCAGTTCTCCGATCATTTCGGCTGGTAAATTAACTGGGAGTATCCATAATGGTTTTAGATTTAATTTAATCAGACTTCACTCTCATCTAGTAAGAATTATAAGATTTCCCACAATTACAATATTATTTGAATACATTTAAAAACAAACCAGATTCTTCCACAACCAGATATTATTTGTTCTTTATCAGAGGTTTAGTGGATAAGTGAAGTTCATTCAAGTGAACAGCCAACAGTTCTGTCTTTAGTGATTGAATGGCAGGACAAATGTGGAGGAAGACAAAAAGGATTCATATATAAATCCAAACCACAATTAAACAACACAGTATTCATCTTTCAGTTATGTGGAGTTAACCATTCATAAGGCTTGGTTGAGATTTAGGATGAGCTCACCTTTCTCTCAGAGGCTCAGGAATTGTGGAGCTGCCTGCTTTGCCCCCAAAGACATGAAGACTTGAGACTGGGTAAAGTATATAAGGGGAGAGGATGGAGCTTCCCCAGACATTTGCCCCTTCAGCCGACCAGAAAGTCACCAAATCCTAGTCTCTGAGTAGAGTTGCCTATATTATGTTTTGGTAATTTTAAGCCAAGTCTTTTATTTGATCTTTACATTCATCAGTTCATGAATCTTTTAAATTAAGAGACAAAATATCATTTGATACATTTCCATTTTAAAGTGTGATACGTTGTATCATACTATTACTTTGAGTTGGCTTTTTTATGATTTATTTTCAAAAAGCAGAGGCTGTATATAGTTTGTAAAGACAGGTTCCTATCGGTAACTGTCTTAACAATGATTAGATTCAAGAGTTTGCTGTGAAGTCTTTTGAGAATTTCCCTTACTGCCTTCAAAGATCAAATTTTAGTTGAGTTCCTTACAGCTATGGTTTCCTTACCTAGTAGTCTAGATAGCTGTGGATCTAATCTGAACCTAGAAGGATGCCAAAAAAAAATAGCATAGGTGACTACTTTAAGAAATGTTTAGTAAATCTTTGTGATGATGTGCTGCAGTTTGGGGAATAGGAAGTGATAGGAAATAATATTATTGTTTTGCTTAGTATGTAGGATCTTTTGCATTAATTATTGCCTGGGAATAAATTAAACATTTTGGTGCTTATATTTTGTTCCTCTGAATCACTTATATGTCATTAAATAATACACTACTCTTGGCCTGACATTTCCTGAAACATCAGAAATGAAATACTGCTGCAGTTGAACTATAAATGGTACTTTGGAGGATTCCATGAGCTAGTACAATCACCAGGTCAAATACAGTGGTGCAAGCCATTTACACACTATAATGAGTTGATTAATTAAATCACTAGACATAAGAGTTGACAGAATATATACTTTTACTTAAGTCCAAATTATTTCTTATTCAAATAAACTAGTATGTGTAGTCTCACCCCTTATCTGTGGGGATAGGTTTCAAGATCCCCAGTGGATGCCTGAAACTGTGGATATACTGTTTTTTCCTATACATACACACCTGTTGTAAAATTTAATTTATAAATTAGGCACAATAAGAGATTAACAATAATAAATAATAATAAAACAGAACAATTATAACAATATACTCTTAATAATTATGTGAATATGGTCACTCTTTCTCAAAATATCTTACTCTGTTGTACTCACCCTCTTCTAGTGATGGTATGAGATGATAAAATGCCTATGTGATGAGACGAAGTGAGGTGAATGACATGGGCATTGTGACTTACTGTTAGGCCACTATTAACCTTCTAACAATATGTCAGGAGAAGGATCATCTGCCTCTAGACCACGGTTGACCATGGGTATCTAAAACCACAGAAGTGAAAACACAAGAGAAGAGGGATTACAGTATAATAAATCTCCTATAAAATACAACTTGATGTTACAATAAACTGAAGATAACAGCAAGATTAAAGCAATCTAAAGATTTAAAGAAATTACTTGGCTTTTCTCTTGTACTTTATATGATTTGTGTTAATTTTATCTGTGCTTATACATCTCACATTCGCTACAAAATGTATCCACTTTGGGCTTTTAAATAATGACAGCCTCTACTTCCTTGAAACAGTTTCTGCTAATGAATCACCATCAATCCTAGGTATATCCATTTCCCATAGAAAAACAAAAAATATTACATGTGCTTATGTAAGACTCTGGAAATGTTGGTGTATCTTATTAAAATGCCAATAAAAACTGTCTAAATTAATTGTTTTATTTACAACATAGTCTGTTTAGAAGGAAAAGTAATCCATGGTATTAAATATCTGATACATTTGCTAGATAATAATTTGACAAACAAATAACCCATCACCTTACAGTTAAGACAATTATGTGGTAGATTTTCCCTGTAAATAAATTTACAGATTCTTTAGAAGGCAGGGTAGTAATAGCCTTCTTGATTTTGTTTTCAGCTCAGAGTTTTCAAGTTGGCAAAATCCTGGCCCACCCTGAATATGCTGATAAAGATCATTGGCAACTCAGTGGGGGCTCTGGGTAACCTCACCTTGGTGTTGGCCATCATCGTCTTCATTTTTGCTGTAGTCGGCATGCAGCTCTTTGGTAAGAGCTACAAAGAATGTGTCTGCAAGATTTCCAATGATTGTGAACTTCCACGCTGGCACATGCATGACTTCTTCCACTCTTTCCTGATTGTGTTCCGAGTACTATGTGGAGAGTGGATCGAAACCATGTGGGACTGTATGGAGGTCGCTGGCCAAACCATGTGCCTTACTGTCTTCATGATGGTCATGGTGATTGGAAACCTGGTGGTATGTAGTAAAAACATTTTCCTTATTTTCACTAAAAGACAGTGTAATCATTTAAAAAGTATGTTCAATGGATGAATCTTTTTTTTTTTTTTTTTTTGCCTTTTAAAAATCAATCCTCAGTTATTCATTAGTGCAGGAGCCAGGTAGAGTTTAGACTATTGAGACCCACATAAACTCTTCTTTAAATATTTATTTATTGTTTATTTTTAACTTTTTCCAGTTTTAATGAGACATACATGGCCTATGAACTCTTAAAATACCTTTTGAACCAAAGTTTTTCTTCATCACTGTACCTTATATTATTTCATGGAGAGGAGAGGGCTATTTCTGGCTTTTATCTTTCACTTCTTGTATTAAAGCATGGATGTGTTATTAAGAATAGTCACTCATTTTATTTATTTATAAGTATCAACAATAGTATCACTAGAAAATGTTTTGGGTTCAGTTTTCCTACAAATTGGAGTTAAAACAATTAATGATGGTCTCAATCCATTAAAAGTGCATGAGTTATATGGTGCTTAGACACTATAGTGTCAGCAAGTAACATTGACTCAAGAATCACTTATTGTCATGTCTGTAGCCAATGAGCCATTCTCAATACATCCTGACTGATTCCTGGAGGCATGGGAAAGCTGAGAGGAAGATATATATGACACAGCAATACGACTTACTCAAACAGGATTAAGATAGGAAGTATTTAATACATGTCAAAAATGTAAAAACAAGTTTTTATCAAGTTCACAAAGTGGAAACATTGCTTTACAATGGCAAGGATAATCAAGGACGGCTTTGTCAAGGAGTTTGAACCTGAATTATCTTTAATTAAGATGTAAGATTAGCTTGGTAGGAAGAAAAGTGGACTATCCCAAACCAAGCAAAAGTGGACCCAGTAGATGGGGAAGAAAAGACAATAGAGTCAATGAGGGGATCAGGTTTATCTCCTTTAAATATCAAGTAATTATACTGAGTTGCTTGAGTCCCAACCCAGTGCAATAGAACAAGGACTGACATGACCAATATTTTAAAGTATATAATTTATAGACCATTTCCTTTCACATAAAAGTAACCTCCAATTCCCCAAAGGAAACCGGAGAGAAAAAAGTCTGAAGGTTATCATTTATTTCTATTCATTTGCAGATTTCGACCTCCTCAATATTGGCTTAGATAATTTGGACCTATTCTTTTGTTAATGTTTTTATTTCTGAGAGAGACACACACACACAGCACAAGCAGGGGAGGGTCAGAGAGAGAGGGAGATACAGAATCTGAAGCAGGCTGCAGGCTCTGAGCTAGCTGTCAGCACAGAGCCCAACGCGGGGCTCGAACCCACAAACTGTGAAATCATGACCTGAGCCAAAGTCGGACGCTTAACCAACTGAGACACCCAGGGGCCCCAGACCTATTCTTGAAGTAATAAGAAACATGAGCAATATGCAATCCAGAGATTTGAACAGTGACTTAAAATGACAAATATTTATTATCTCTAGTTTCTATGGGTCATAAATTTGGGAGCACTTTAACTGGGTGGTTCTGGCTCAGGGTCTATCAGAAGGTTGTTGTCAAGATGTTGGCTAGAAACCCAGTTATCTTGACTGAAGCTGAAAGATCAGCTTCTAAGAAGGCTCCATCTCTTAGTTATTGGCAGGAAGCCCCAGTTCCTTATTGGCTGTTGGCACAAAGCCTCAGTTCCTCTCCACATGGACCTCTCGATAGGATTGTTGGATATCTTCATGACATGGCAGCTGGCTTCTCCCAGAACAGGTGACATGAGAGAGAGGGAAAGGAGAAAGCTTTCTTTGCGTTCTCATCTTGAGGTCATACACTGTCTCTCCTTCTGCCATGTTGTGTTCATCAGCTCTAGTCCCTAAGAAGAACTCAACTTAAGAAGGAATTTGGCTTTAACTTTTGAGTGGAGGAGTATCAAATAATTTGTACGTATATTTTATAGCAATCACAATCCCCAGTACAACTTGCTTGCTTTCAGAGAAGTACAAGATTGCACAGTACAGAAAGAGATAGTCCTAGAATTATACAGAATGGAAATAAAAGTCATAAGTTTGTATTATAGATTTAATAATTTCATATATATATGAAGTCTAATTAAATTTACATACATATGTATATACATGTATGTATATGTATATATGTATGTGTAAATGTTCATATGTATACATGTGTATATATTAAATCAAATATATATATACGAAATCAAATGTATGTGTATATATATATATATATATGTATTTGGCATATACTGAAAGAAAAGAAGGCAAAGAACAGCATCCTTTATGACAGCAATGAATGAACAGATCAAACTGCACCTTAGTAGGAGAAGTAGAAAGTAACTATAGGGCCAAATTGTGTTGGTTTAATTCATGAAAAGGCTGATTATGCATAGCAAATTGGATTTTTTTGTAAGCTACAGATGAGTATCCCATATAGTCTATTAATTTACTGAAATAAGACAAATCTGACATGTAATTGTACAGAAGATTCAAAATGAGAGGGGAATTTCAGAAGTATTTATACTTATGATGGCATTTCATATAAATTTGGATTACTATATATAAATAAAGAGATATAGTCTATAAAATAATCATTTCCATCCCCATGCATAAATTTAAATTCTGTACCTTTAAGGAAAAAATTAAAGGCTCTCCTTTCTTTTTGGACTATCAGCTTTAAAAGTTCCCCCTTTTGTCGTATCCTGGGTACGTTTCTGGAGTAACTAAGGTGGTAGTAATATCTGTCATGTTTGCCACCAGTAAGGAAATGTGTTCATGTTACGTTTGCTTAAATGTAATGCAGAATGACCTGATGCACTGCCTCCTATAATTTTTGCTTCTCATCCTCATTGAAGAGAAGAAAGTCCCCCAAAGGCAAACTGATAGAACCCTCTTTGAACTCACATAAACTTCTTAGAGCGATCCACCACTAGAGTGTCAGGAATCACTGAGATTCTGGTCCGAAGCAAGCCAGAGGTGAGGCCACAGACTGCCCTGCACTCCTAGCAAGAAACAGGAGTGGGCCATATATAGTTCTAACAGTACTTCGTATGATTGTCTCAGTACTTTGAAGAGAAAATATAAGTTGGATCTCACTCTGGAGAGTCTATTGATACATATCAGGAAAAAATTCCTTAATAGACAAAGACAGTTCATTCATAAACCTTCAGAAATCAAATCTAGAAAACAATTATGACAGCAAAATTCAGTTTTATTATGGACAAAAACCAAAATGTAGTATTTAATTTTTTTCTTTCATCTATTTTTCATCAAATAATAAATCCAAAGGCAAAAGTACATTAAAATATAACTTTATTGGTAAATTCTTGAAGTAAAGGAATAGGCCTTAGCTTGAATACCAGCAGCCATGGGGTAGCAGGTGAGAGATGTCAAGAGACTCACAGCTGATGTGAAGTCTGTATTGGATCTTACAGATTTTTACATTTCTTACTACTGTTGGTTATACTAACTTGTAATTGGTTAAACAAAGGAGCTGTAGGGCTTATTGGCTTATTGGAAAGGTAGGAATGGAGCAAGAATGCAGCCTCCTTTTCAATGTAGTTTTACTTCAGATCTTTCCTAGGATTATTCTTCTTTAGTATTTACATTTTGTCTTTGGCTCCCGTTACTAATATATCCTTTTTTTATTCTATAGCTTGAATAATAATGTTTATAGAGACTCATAAACATTATCAAATCCTGGAAAAAACTTACAACTTGGTCTTATCCCATCTGAATACCTGATTCCCTAGTAAATTACATGTGTTGAGTACATGCAATAGGTTTATAGTCACTAATCCTTTTACTCTCTCATACCAGAGGGGCTTATTTTTGGAGACCAAAGGTACAGATTAATTAGTGATCTTGTTCATGGTAATACCTTGATTCCACAATCATAAGTCAATGTTAACATCATTATTATTGTATAATAACTATTTTGTATAGTATTTCAGCCATTTTACAGATCTAGTGGCCAACATTTTCTGAACCAAAAACTGGCTTTTGATCTGGCAATATTTATATATATATATATATATATATTTTTTTTTTTCTAATTTGGTAAGTTATCTAGGTGCAAAAATTGGTACAAACACATAAAATAAAATCATGTATGTGGAATTATCTTTGGTTTTAGGAATAAAATTATAATAAATTATCTGTGTCCTGGAAAATCCAGGTTACAAGGGGAAGATACTTAACATCCAAAATAAAACGTTTTTTTCTTTATTCTCTGTATAGTTACCTAGATAACTAAAATTTCTCTTTTGGAACTGAACTTAATTTAGAAGTTTCATATAATAATGGTTTCAGTAGTTTTTCAGTGACTAAAAAGGAAATCGTGTTAATAGTAGTACTTGATATTGGCCAGGTATTTATTCCATTTACTTTTTTCAGAATAGTTTATCCTAAACTAAAAGAATACCTGTTAGTAAAAAAAGAGATGTAAGAATAATTTTGGAAATTTTATAGTTAAGAGCAACTGAAACAATATGCTGTTTTGATCACCTATTTTCCTATTGTGTTTAGGTTCTGAACCTCTTCCTGGCCTTGCTCTTGAGTTCGTTCAGTTCCGACAACCTTGCTGCCACTGATGATGATAATGAAATGAATAATCTCCAGATCGCTGTGGGGAGGATGCAGAAAGGAATTGATTATGTTAAAAGAAAACTACGTGAATTTATTCAGAAAGCCTTTGTTAGAAAGCAAAAGGCTTTAGATGAAATTAAACCTCTTGAAGATCTAAATAACAAAAAAGACAGCTGTATTTCCAACCATACCACTATAGAAATAGGCAAAGATCTCAATTATCTCAAAGATGGGAATGGAACTACCAGTGGCATAGGCAGCAGTGTGGAAAAATATGTCGTGGATGAAAGTGATTACATGTCATTCATAAACAATCCCAGCCTTACTGTGACTGTACCGATTGCTGTCGGAGAATCTGACTTTGAAAATTTAAATACTGAAGAATTCAGCAGTGAATCAGATATGGAGGAAAGCAAAGAGGTAGGAATTTTTAAATAAGAAGATATTTTAACATAATTTATTCTTTAAACTATGAGACTACTTTAAGGTTATGTTTTATCTCTGTAAGAAAATAGGAAATGTCTATTGATACCCTTTCTATGGCAAAATTGGTGACAGATAACTCGATGACAGATTAAAATGTAGCTAGACAAATGATATGCTGACTCATTTTTTCAGATATTCGCCATTCTGAATTCTTGATAATATGACTATGCAGAGTAATATGCAGTTTTCTAATTAAAAAAATAACTTTAGATTTGTAAAAATGCCTCTGTTTATTCATGTACTTAATTCTCCCACAATGGTGTGTTTTGGTATGTACTACAAAAAGACTTGGTGAGAGGGTAGTTCTAATTCTTACTTTGCTTTTATGAAATACTTCATAAAATGTGATCTTACTTAGTTTGAACAGATATTTTTATTAATGAAAAATCTGATTGGGATCTTGACTTGATGTTTACATATAGCTTCATGTTTCTGAAGTAAATAGTTTTTTTAAGGAAGTGAAGGTAGTGATGAGGAATCATGCAGAGAGTATGTTTAACCCTCCTGAGCCCAGTGCATGGTGTCTACACAAACAATATGCCGTGATAGATTAGAGAATATAAAATTCTGAATTTACCCACTTACAGTAACATCTCAGCAGTTTAAAGTATTCTTTGATTTCCTAGAAGAGTATGAGTACCAGAGTATGGTTTTTGTTTGTTTATAGGTTAATAAGCACAGAGTTGGGAATAAAGAAAAGAAAGAATTTAAACACCTAGTGTTTAACGGTTTAGCCATACTAAAATGAAAACAGAATTCCCAGTGATTAAAGCTTGAATAAACAAATAAAAACAACAGCCAGAAACAAAGATTCATTCTTTCTTGCCATTTGAATTGATTGACAGAGAAGAGAAAGACCTCTAATACTGTTTTCATTCTAAGAAAGATAGATGACTGGGGAGTTTGAGGCACTGAAGAATAAAATTTAAGTAGCATACAGTCACAAACATTAGACATCAGTTAATAAAATTATGAACCAAAATATATTTCTACGAAGTAAATCTTAACTATTTCCATCAGTATCCCCATGCTGATCACATAAAATCACTGAAGAATATGCTATTTTTCATTCTTTCTTGCTTATAAGTAAGTAGTATCGCTAATTCAGTCATTAGGTAGAAGTAGATGTTATACAGGAAATCCAGGAGAAGTTTAAATATAGGCATTAAAATTAACATGTAAGTAACAAGGCTGTAGCTACTAGTTTCACAAAATAAGTGATGAGATTCAAAGGGGGAAATTATGAGAATTTATAGCCTGAGACAACAAATTGCTATAACTAGTTGAACTCAAATGTTTACTAATAAGGCCATTATTTTAAAATTTAATAATAACCATATATAGATTAATAAAATTTGGGGTAAGCATAGTTGCTTGGATTATACTGAAGGAAAGGATGGGGCCTAATTTCTGGTATTGTATATTGCCAGAAATTGAAGTTAGCATTTAGAAAATAGAATTAGGTCATGAAATTTTACTATATATTCCCCTCTTGTTATCTTGACATTATACCAAATGCTAAATATTTCCCTTACAGTAAAGGAAGTCAATTTTTCTTTTTATGTATGTTTAATTTTAAGGTGCCATATAAACTAAGAATAAATTATGAAGAATCAAATGCTAAAGCCATCAGTCAACTGAAACATTTGGCTAAATTTGAATATCTTGACATCGAGTCTTCTTAATTTTCAGAAATTTGAAAGCTTCAGGCTTCTCCAAAAATCATATATTATTGTTTCACCATTATGTTCAACATAGTAGGAATGTCCAGTCAGGTGGGGTGTATAGTAGGAAAATGCAAGCTCTCTTTCCAGTTACCACAAACTTTTCCATTGTTTTCTATTTTAATTAAGTATCCCAAAATAATGTATGTGAAGTCAGTACTTTGGATTTGGAAGAAGAGACTGATGTGCCAGTTGGAAATAGAATTATTGTACTGCCTTAGCTGTGGAGTCCTCTTGATTCCTTCCCACCATACAGCTTGTTGCCTGGTTGTTAAATTTTATTATTTGGAGAAATTTTCAATTATATCTTTATATCAAACTTGCTAACTATAAACAAATAAAAGATTCAGCCATTAGGCAGAAGTAGTCTGGGAAGAGAAATGTGCAGGCTTTAATCTTTTGGTATTTAACCTCGTAGCTCTACACTAGAAACTAAATGAGATTTGAGAGAATTATCAAAGAATTCCAAATATTCCTACCTGAAATCTCTGTTTAATGTTCTGTCTTCTAGTTATTTTGTCTGGTCATTTTTTTAAACCAATAGTATGGGATTGTACTGTTAAATATCACATGTATAGTAGTAAGAAATGGTATGAATTTTATGGATTTCTTTCCTAAATATTTTAATTAAGGGTAAAAATGGGCACTTTAAAAATCTTTGGAATGCCTAGATAAATCCCTTTTTATAGGACAGACGAACCTAGTAAACTCAGAGGTTGTTTAAGTGTTTGAACTAAATCCTCTTCAATGTCTTTGACAAAATTGTGTGATTTCTTTGATACGCTTTTGTATTTTCTTTATGGAGTATACTGTGTTATAATCATGTATGCTTGAACTCAACATTATTTGGCTCTATTTAATGTAATTCATTTCATAGCTTGTGATTTTGAATGATTGATTTGTCTTTTAGTGTTTTAATAATGTTGAAGCCATGCTTGAATGATTATTTTTCAAAGTGAAATTTACTAGTGCATTATGGTGACCTTCACTGCTTACCGTTCTTACTTCTCACAGGGGTAAAACCAAGCTGGAGCCATCAAGAGTGCAGCTCTGGTGTTTTTTAACCAGCCAGAGGCTCGTGCCACCACTTTTACCCAGGTTACCCAAGCAAGTTGTACATATATAAATATAATCAATTTCTAAATGAATTCTGACTGGCCTGCATGTTACTCAGCTACATTCCTTGCCCATCCATTGGCAGTAAAATAAAAATATGCACAGCTGCTCTTATGCTGAGTCATATAAAGCATGGTCAGGCAAGTCTGGCAACCCTAACTTTACAAGAAATGATTTAGTTGCTAATCTTCTTACATATATTTTAATAGAAACTATATTCAGTGAAAAGTAAAAGTGCATGCCTTAATGGATTATTCAGTTTCCATTTAATGCTACAGAGTTTTGAATATGCTAAGGGCTTTAAGGAGAAATGTAGGTGCTCTTTGAAAAACTTGCAGAAAAACTTTCTCTCCCCTATTTTTTTAATATAGCCCCAATAGGTGTACTTTGTTGGTAATTTTTTATTCAGTGTCATATTAAATTTTTCTGAAGGGTAATATGCAAATCAAAGCAATTCCTTATTCACATGCAAACTGTCTAAGAGGTATTTTAATGTAACAATAATGTAAATGAATTGGAATGTTTATATTTTGGCTGCTAGCAGCATGGGTACAATTTTTATGTGCTCCATTTTAGAGAAAATCGCATTGCTTTATTTAGCAATTGACCATAAGTGTTTTAAATTTAGAATATGATTCCCTTGGAGATTCTGTTGGTATTTACCCCTAAAACTCCTAAGACTGAAAGAAAAGGAAATAAATGCCTTGTGTACACACAAAAAAAAATTAAAAAAATAAAATGATCATCTTTTAGGTGGTATGTTCATCTGAAAATAGATCTGGAATCCACCTTCTTCATTCTGTTGCTCCTCTGGCCTTTGTGGTTCTTTTTTCCCTCTCTATTTCACCCAAACCTGCTGGGAAACTTTCTCCTGAAGAATATTATTTAAAAATATCATGCACTGGAAACTCTTATATAGGAAGGGAATCATTGTGAGCTCCTTTAGTGTTTTGGAATGAAAGGACCCTCCTTGTCATGTGACCATGGCAATGAGTATAACCCTCTTTGGGGTCCATTAGCTGGACCTTTCCTTTTCATGATATTGAAATCATCGTTTTGTGCTCAGGTGTGTTAACCAAGTTGCTCAGTGCAATTTAATTACTTTTTCCAGAAATATTAATTAAATATTTTGTCATTTTGGTGCAGTTTCCTATTCTTCTGCCATCAACTATGAAGCAACCCTACCATGAGCATATTTGGCTCTTTGGAAAGCAGCAATGATTATGTCATTCTTGTAGCATTCTTTTGTACTTTGAAACAAGATATTCAGTCTCTGGAACTCTAGATTCATGAAAGATAGTGCTTTATATATTGGATGAATGACATAAAATGGGATCCGAGATATGTGATTGCTCACAATGAAACACAGATACACATATACACCGAGACTAGAGAGAATTTTTTTCCTATGATGTATTAATTATTCAGAAAAGTGTGGGATTTGACTCTTTCTGATAATGGCTTGTTTTTCCCAGTTTCTTGGCAAAGGGGAAGGTTAGTTTCCTTATTTTCTGACTATCTTATTTTTAAGTTCTTATATAAACAGGTATATAAGGAAAGTGATAATCAGATATATTAGCTATCAGTTTATTTAGGAGATTTAACTGGAGTATGTATGGTGGAACACAAACTAGGCAGAAAATCATTTTAAATTGACTTCATTTGTTCTTAACTCTCACCTTATTATAATTTTCAATTTCCTTGAATATGTCTGTTATCCTCCCTCAGGAAACATTGTCTACTCCCTAAAAATGTATCTTAATTTCCAGTACAAGGGGTGGGAAGAGGGAAAAAGATGTGAGAGGGGTTTGAAAGGACAGGTACAATAAGAACCCACCTATTACTTTATCCTGGAGAATGTTTAGTCCTCAAGGGAAAGTTTTCTAGTAGGATAGTGATTAAAAAGGGAGAAAAGCATTTTTAATGTCCTTCATGTAAGAACAAAATGGACCAAACATGTGTCTCTTTGGAGCACTCTATATCTGCTGAGGGGTAGGCTAACATAATATTAGGGTTACTTTTGCTACTCCAAAAATTATATTTAAAATCCAACTTATGGTTTAGAAAATTGTGTAATGTATCCATTATAAAGACAAAAATAAATTCTGGGTAATGTAGTATATAATACTAATAATACTTTTGATTTTGCCATCTTCCTCATTAAGACAACAACAATCCCTTTCTGGCATTAATGTGCCACTTTGGCCTTAAGCTTATCCCAAAGCAAGCAAGATTATAACTTTCATTGTTCTAGTGTTCAGGTTTGCTGTGGAAAATAACCCAGAGCTCCTTATGTATAAACTCTAATTAAAATGCATGTGGAACAAAGGATTGCCATCTTGGGGGCCAAAATCTTTAAATATTAAATATTTGATTTAATCTATATTTGAGGCGATTTCTTTCTTTAAAATCTCAGTTCCTTTCACTGAATCAGAGTCAAATATACCTCTTTTTCTAAATTATATACAATATTACTAATTATATTTTCTTAAAAATGTATCTAAATTTTATAATGATAAACAAGTGTGCCTATGAAAAAATAGCAAGTTTTCTCTCCCTTTTTCTGTTGTGATTGTTTTTTTTTAATTTTTTTTATTTATTTATTTGAGAGAGACAGAGAAAGAGAGAGCAGAGGATGGGCAGACAGAAAGAGAGAACCCCAAGCAAGATTCACCCTGTCCACAGAGCCAGGCATGGGGCTCAATCTCATGAACCATGGGATTATGACTTAAGCCAAAATCAAGAGTCAGATGTTAACCAACTAAGCCACCCAGGTGCCCCGTGATTAATTATTTTTAAAAATAATTTTACTTTCTGAAAGAAAGACTCATAGTTTGACACATCAATGTTTAATAATAATTTATCAATGATATGGAAAGTAAGAGAGATATAATGTTTAAAAATACAAAATGAAATATTATGTGCCTTGATATTTATTGATAAGATCATTAAGCAAAATATGATTTTGTCTGGCTTAACTCCTATAAAAATTCAGAAGATTTTCAATAGGAAGAGCCCTGTAAGATAAGGTTTTCATTAAAATAGATGTTCAAGTAATATTTCCACCTGAAAGTAAATTATTGCCAATGCTATTCATAGCAAGTAAACAATTGGCTATTCCTGTTGATCTCTTTACTATCCTTATATTAGAGTACATTATATTTTGTTAAAATTTAACTAGACAAAGTTATTCTAACAATATCGTTCATTTCGTTATTTCCTGATAAATAAGAACAAAAAATAAAAAGGGTACCTAAACATCTAACTTTTACCAAAGGGAAATCTAAAACTTGCCAAGTATAGAACTTGAAAGTATAGAACTGGTTCTATTTCTAGCCAATTCATATTTTGGTCTCTTACTCATATGGCATTTTGCGGTGGATGATGCCTAGTTTGGAGCATTTAAAAGCAACTTTTATTTGAAAATTCTTTTTTTATTTTTTGATGTTTTATTTATTTCTGAGAGAGAGAGAGAGAGAGAGAGCGTGAGCAGGGGAGTGTCAGAGAGAGCAGGAGACACAGAACCTGAAACAGGCTCCAGGCCCTGAGCTAGCTGTTAACACAGAGCCCAACGTGGGGCTCGAACCCACGAACTGTGAGATCATGACCCGATCCAAAGTCAGATGCTTACCTGACTGAGCCACCCAGGTGCCCCATTATTTGAAAATTCTTAAAGTACATGAGTTTTAATTGTTTCATATAGTGATGTATATATGACAGTTCTATTTGATGAATTTGTACCATAGTTAGGATTTATTGTAATTATGACCATATCTAAAGCTGAAGAATGTTATAATGTTAATTTGATTCCTTTCATTTTTATGGACTAAAAATTTTTACACATTTTAAAGATTTAAAATCTTTACACATTTTAGCTGTTAGTCAGCATACTTTATATTTGCCTCTTATGTAATTTTAAGAAAGTCATTGAATTGATGTTTTCAAGAGTTTATAAATCAGTTTCTTGCCTACATCTCAGTATTGTTTAAAGAAAACTTTTTGTTTATTTAATATTCCAATGAATATTTAGTTCTCTACATTAATACATATAAAAATGTGAATATAAATTGAACTAATACTAACTTCATAGTCATGAAACTTGGGAATCAATAATATCATAAGCACTATCTTGCACCTACAACATTTAAGTACATATCATGTCTACTAAATATTTTATATTGATGATAAAGTTTGGTTTTCCTTATGAATCATCAAAACATTCTCTAGAAAATTCTGATAAAATGGGATACAGAAGATCTAGAGTCCAGCTACTGACTCACTGTAATTTTTGACAAGATAATTAAAGCCACATTTCTTTCTCTAACTAGGCACTGGATTGGTTGATGTTGAGGAATAATGTACAGCTTAGGTTCTTTATTTGTAAACCAAGTGAAGTAATGCATGTGACTGGTGGACCCTGTGCTGTTCCACATCAGAGGAAAGATGGAGAAGGATGAGATCGCCTTTCCTTAAAAAGATTCCATTCACCAATGGGACTGCAGATCCACTTATACAGAGTAAAAAGAAGGAAAACATTGCCAGAATGATTCAGCATTACTTTACTAACTCCAGAATTAAACTACAGTTTTCTTTGTGTACTCATTTTAGATCTGAGTAATTGAAAGCCTGATGTTGAGACAGCACTCCTAATTCTAAAGGTTGTTGCCCATTATTTACACAATTCAGAATCTTAAAGATCTGTGTTATTCTGCATATAAGTGGGAATCTTATTTGCATTCCCTTGATGTGGAAGTATTCACTTGGAGATGTTAGAAGTAAAGTTACTGACGGAATAAAAGAGTCCATGCACTGGTCATTTATTCATTTAGGCAACAAACATCTATTAAACACAAACATTGGTGATAGGTACTAGAGACACAAAGATGGCAAAAACAGTATCTTTGCTCAAAAGATTAAGTCCGGTTCTATACGTCTTCTAGAGACAAAACGTTTTCATGTTGTACTTATGAAAAGGTACTAACCTGACCTTTAAATACACAAATATTTAGCTTCAGTAAAAAGGTGTTACTTCTACATGAGTACTAAGGAACTGCACTAAATGGAAGGAATGATCATTTATGTTACAGGGATCCTCTGAAACATTTCAAACCAAGATCCACTGGAATTTGTTATCTGATGACTTCTTCCAACCACCAAGACCTAACCTTCATTTTGTTATGGAGAAGTCTAATCATGCATTCATTTTTTAAACAATGTTTATTGAGTACCTGTGACATACCCAGCACTGATGTAGGCTGCTGATACCATCACTCACTCATGTATGGTGTACCCTGTATGGATCCTCATTTTTCCCTTGGGCTCATCCCTAGGTCTTTCCCCAATCTGTATTTACAGTGTTATCCTTTTTCCTAAAAGGAATGTATTCCATTTTTTAGTGTGGGCTGTCTACAGTTAGATCAGTTATGACTAAGCTTCAGCTTTTCTGATTACCTATGTCATGTTTCAACAACCTACAAATGATAAGATCAGTATTTTTAGGTCCCTAATATGTAACAATTTCATGTGAATCAGATAGATTGGAATGAGATGATATTATGGTCATTTCTTAGTTAATCACTTGTATATAAACAGAGCTATACTTATCAAAGCCAAAAGACAAAGGATAGGAAATTAGAAGTCTAAAAAATTAAAATGTGTGCAATATATATTTCCACTTTGACATGTCATCTTAAACCAAAATATATTCAAATTTTAAGGACAAAGATATCATGATTATCTGTCTAGTATTGGGTGACACATTTGGTGAGTAGAAAAAGAATTCAATGAATTTCAAGCATTTTGTAATATATAATACTTCATTTAATGTTTTTGTCGAATTAAAAAAATAGTCCTGAAAACAGTTCCAAGAAGATAGACTCACATCTAATATTTATGCTTGATATTGTTAAATTACACAAGACAATAGCATTTTCAATCTCATATATATCACATACGAGTAGTTGTAATTCATGAGCATCACCATGCCAAAAAAATATTTTGTATAAAGAAAACGGTTTTCATAAAATAAAGGAACCATCTTCCTGGGGCAAATCCATATAATCTTTAGCGCAAACATGAGTAGAGTATTTCAGTACTGACTACAATATCCATTTTATAGTAATTTAACATACTTCAATGTGCATTTTATCATGTGCTTACCTCATCCCCTTTATAAAGTAGCTCTTACCAGCTCAGCCATTTCCTAATGTTATGCACTAATGGTAATAACATTGTAACAGGTCCGAGAATGCTATGGCCCAAACTACTCTGATTCCGCGTGGCACTCATACCTGGCCCTGTGTCGTTCCTGCAGCATTTTAAGACCAGGTTAAAGACTGGGATTGTGCTGATCCCTTGAACACCCTCACCTGGGTAAAGTTTGTAGCATTTTAAGATTTAAAGCAACTTCTTGCTATTATATTTTTCTTTTGGTGGTATTTGATGTAGCCTAAAAGAAACCAAAATGACTGCCAAACATTCATTTCTCCCTTTATTAACAGGACAGGTGAGAGTGCCGGAGTAACAAGTAGTTTCCAAATGCACAATGAGACACAGGAGTGCATTGGCCAAAGAGAATGCAAAATATCAGCTCTTGCTATAAAGCTAACAATGTGCTGCTCTTTTCTGAATTAGAAAACTATAGAATATATTTAATAACAACTAGTGGTACATGTTTTCATGTCAATGAAAAGTGGATAAATATAGATTGTTGCTGTTTATGTGCATTTGATCAAATCTTTTCTGTATTTGACATGAAAATACACTTGTGCAGCTTTCGTTGGTTGGGTCACAATTTTAGAATAAAACAAACTATACCATTTACAAGCTAATTTACAAAAGCAAGATCACGGATGATCATGTTACTCTGGTGGCTTACATAAGCTCTCTCCAGGATTTTGTTTCAGTTTCTCTACATGGGGGCTTAATCAAAAATTATTTAAGTTGTTAGCACCATATTTTTAAAGAAAAAAACTATCTGGTGTGATGCTTCCTCTAATCTTGTGACCCCCACCTCTACTAAAGCGGACTGGCATTATGTTTAAGATATTCTTAAATTACAGATCAAGGAAATGCATACAGAAGACTTGAGGGCACACCTTTGAATTTTTATATTATAGATTAAAGAAAATATTTTAAAAGCTTTTCTGTGGAATTGATTTTCAGAAGCTAAATGCAACTAGTTCATCCGAAGGGAGCACAGTTGATATAGGAGCTCCTGCTGAGGGAGAGCAACCTGAAGTAGAACCCGAAGAATCTCTTGAACCTGAAGCCTGTTTCACAGAAGGTAAGCCAAAAGAGCTCCATGCAAACGAGCTCATTGGACCTCTCTTACCAGTCTCTCTCCCTGCCCCTAATCATCTATATCTATCTCGTCACTGTTCACTTGTTTGTTTGGATTTTTTTCTTTTTCTAAATCAAAACAAAGATAAGGTTTTAAAAGGTAAGATTTAGTTTATGTATCAGACCTGCTTAATTTTGTGCATCCTGTTCAACTAACAAATGCTGCTGACTCTATGGGTGTTTTGGTGGACTTCCAGAATATCTAATCAGAGAGAAGGCCAAATCAAGCATATCTCTCTTTAGCTTTAAAAAAAATGAAAGGAAACAAATTGTAAGTCAAAGAAGTAATTTACTGTGTACCGTTTTGTCTGTTTACGACAGGTACTAATTGTTAGGTATATATTTAAAACTGACCATGATTAATGGTTACTTGTATCTATCAAGATCAATTTCTTATTAGTTCTGAATGCTAGTAGATAACAGATAATGAAATGCCAAAATATACTGAGTTTTATAATATGGGACACCATGCCATTGGGGCAATAACAAGAGGATTTTCTGGAAAAGGCTAACATTATGTTATTTGAGGTATGATTTAGTTATCTCTTGAACAGTAATGCTATATATCAAACAACCCCAAACTTCCTAGCATTTAACAAAAAACATGTCTTTTTGCTCACAAGTCCAAGACCAGCTAGATGATTTTGCTGATCTTAGATAGGCTCTCTTCCAAGCCTGAGGTCTTAGACAGACTGTTGGGCTGCCTCGGCTCCATTCCACTCTTATCTCATCCTCCACATAGTGGCCAGGTATGTTCTAGTGGTGAACACACAAGAGCAAGAGAGGAAACCTAACTGTCAAGATTTGGTCAAGCTTCCTCTTCTGTCAGGTTTGCTCCTGTCCTGTTCACAAAAGCAAAGCTACCTGGCCAGTCCAGAGTGCGAGGGAATGCACCACTAATGATACAAAGAGGCAGAAAATTAGTACAATAACAAGTTATGAATTCTTTACCTTTCTTATATAAATTTCTATTGTAGGTACAGAAACATTTCTGTAATATCTTTCATGTTTAACTCACTTTTTAGTTAACAGCTATTTAATAATGCATGTCATGTCTTAGCCTCAAATCAATACTGTATAGTAATTGTGTAAGTAAAAAATTTATTTTAAAAATAGTGACTGCCTCAAATTGGTACTAGTAATGCAATTTTATTACAACCGATTCTAAATGTGTTTCATTTGGGTTATGCATGTTTATATTAAGAACACTAAACCTAGCACGCCTGCGTGGTTCAGTCAGTTAAGCTTCTGACTCTTGATTTTGGTTCAGGTCATCATCTCACAGCTCATGATATTGAGCCCTGCATCAGGCTCTGCACTGACAGGGTGTCTCCTCTCTCTTTACTCTCCTCCCCTCCACCCAGCCCCCGCACCCTCACGCATGCATATGCACACACCTGCTCTCTCAAAATAAATAAATAAACATTTAAAAAACGAACATTAAAACTATTTGAATTTAAACTTTAAGCTAATTTTTAGTATATGTAATTACACAGACATAGAAATCACAATTGATGTCAATGGATTCTTTCAAGGTTATTACAGAAGATTTTGATGCATATACCTGTTGATTTTGGATTTACATGCATTGATGAAAATCAATACTTAAGTATTAATTGTCAATTTTTAAATATTCTCAGAGGGAGAGCATTTGTTCAGCATAAGTTACGAAGGGAGTCACTTTTCACTATTTTCTTCAAAATGTCTGTGTACATTCCAGTGTTGTTACTTCATTATGAAAAAAATCTATGAATTCACAAAACATTCAAGTGGCATATCACAAAAATAATTTATGTGGTATTAGTTTTTACTCTTTACCAGATAATCAGCTTATTTTTAGAGTTACAATATATGCATATATACTGCAATAATAAGGAAAGAATATTTAATTATAGAATAATAATTATGGGACTATCAACATTTGTCTTTTGTGAAACTTAAAAAACATTTAAGTATGAAATATTATGGAATGTATTCTTTATAGAATATAGAGTAACTTCACATTATAGAAAATGATAAATAATACATAGATGCCCACCAACCAACTTTAATAATTTGAATACTTTTTATCATATTTGCTTCAGATTTTTTGTTTAAGAATAAAACAGATACAGATTAGGCCCATTTTATTTACCTTCCTTATCCCATTCTCTTCCTTTTTTCTCAAAAATAAGCCAATGTCTCAAATTTGGCCTTTATCATTTCCACTAAAATTGGTCTTTTTCTGTTAAACTGTTTTTTCATCTCATATTCTCTTTAGAGGAAAAAAACCCCTAAATTTAGTTCCATTTACAATGAATATTTTCAGGGCATGTAAATGTTCTTGCTCTTTTGAGAAACAGAAATATGAAAAAGATTTGCTCTCAAAGAAACAACAAATATAATGCTATTTATTCCTTAGTTGAGAAGCTAATAACAATGTGCATCATTAAGTTTTCATGAAACAAAGGCTATGATCTGGCTGGCTGACCTTTTAAAGTAGCATCTGATAAATATGTATGCAGTAAAACATTCTACTCTTTTCAATATGAGGTTCCTATTTTTCTATTCATTGATCAAGAGCCCTCTTCATGGTTAAAGCCCTATGTCATGACCCATCTCTCTCCCACACTCCCGCATCCTGCTGTGGGCTGCTAGATCCTGTCACTCCACACTATCTCCTGATCCCTGACCACATCACCACCATTACCTTGTTTTTACTTTGTTAGTGTTCAGTTGGTTGAATTCCATGGACTTTAAACTTTTTCAACTTCTTTCTTCTATCCATTCAATCCCTTGGATAGGTAGAGATCATTCTAAATCCATGTTTTTATCATGTCCATCTTCATAACTCCCAGATAAACCCTTCAATGCTTTACTCATAGATAGCATATAAAATCTTGATTCTCCAACTGACTCATTCAGCTCCCTTTTTTAGATTGGCTCTAGGTTCTTTTCTAGTCTTGACTCCTATTCGCTCCTTGATGCAACTTCTAGACCTATTATTAAGTTTTATTGAAGCCATTATTTCTCCATTCCTTTATAGTCCTGGACTAGACCTGATTCTTACATATCCGTCAAAGCCTAACTCAAAATTCATTTCATCTATAAAGCTCAACGTCAAAAATTAATCTATACCAATCAGTTCTCACACTTTATTTAATTTGTGATATTATTTATTTTCTGTAACTATAGAATTTTCAAGCAAAACTCATCTACTTAAAATGCATGCGTTTTTTTTTAGAGAAAGGCTGTATTTATATTTGTCCAGTACAATTCCTTGAATACTGCAGATATTCAATAAATATTTGTTGATAAGCCTTTTATAAACTATAGTTCAGTATATTTATATCCACAAATTACTCAAAGGTGTTATGACATTGTTGCTGATAATAGCCAGAATTAAAGCAACGTAGTCAATAATAGTGGAATGATTTTATAGATCCTGGTTAAGTCTGGTAATCTTATTTAGAGAAGTATTATGAAAGCTTTGACTGTTCTCTTTATTTGTAATAAAAGGAAAATGTGTACATTATACCATGAAGTGAACTACTTAGAATTCAAATGTCCATAGATGGAATCACACTTACAGCATGATAAGGTAGAAATATCAACTTACAGTGAATTTATTTTTCTTCTGTTTTTCTATATGTTTTTATGATGTAACACAATTCATTATAATAATCACATAAACATAAAAAGTATTTTTGAATCAATGATTTCAAAACTATACAGATGACTTCTGTGTGCATGAGTGGAAGCCATCTTTAAAAAATAGTTATTTACAATGTATCGGATAGTAATTTAGATGAGACTCCCACCAACACAAATGTACATAATAGAAGAGTAATTCCTTTTTCTTCATTTACTTTGATTTATTGTAGACTGTGTACGGAAGTTCAAGTGTTGTCAGATAAGCATAGAAGAAGGCAAAGGAAAACTCTGGTGGAACTTGAGAAAAACCTGCTATAAGATAGTGGAGCACAACTGGTTTGAAACCTTCATTGTCTTCATGATTCTCCTCAGCAGTGGGGCGCTGGTAGGTGACATATGACCTGCACCTTTTCCTTTACCTGCAACTCTTGACCTTCCCCTCCAGTGAGCCTGTTACAGGTTTTTAAAATAAGGTGCTTGTGATGTAAGAAACATTGCATGATATCCCTAGCACAGTGTGAGAAGCTCAGTAGATAGTAATTTTTATTATTGTGGAATAAGTCTCAGATTGAATCAAGCTCAGATAAGTATGGTTTCTTATAATCTTTAAAGAAAGATGAGTTCCCCAACGTTTCCCAAGAGTTCTGCAAAATGACACAGAGCAGGGCAGAGGGAGCTTCCCAAACATATACCACACACATGCCCAGACTGAGCAAGAGAAATAGAGTGGAGAGAGTGATAATCCTCTGTCTTCCTTTCTCCAGGTGGGGGTGAAGGGGGTGGGGTTCTGAGGTGGGGAGCTCCTTGCTTACATTCCCATTACTGAGAGAATACATTACAGTGCACTGAACAAAGCAGATCTACTCACACTTGATTTTCTCCCTCCTGCTGTTGAGTGATGGACCTGACCGTTGCAAAATTTTTAAGTTCTTTGAGATGCTCTGATACCCTAATTTAAAAATTATTTGAATTTATTGGTTGACTGAAATGTGCAGTCAATAGTCATTGCATACAGATAACTATAAAGCAAAATGCCACTGTGGGAAATGTGAAGACTTCCAGACTGAGGCACCTGAGAAGAGGCTGGCAGCATGGTTTTCCTATTAAGACATCGATTAGAGACAGTTCATGACAATGAAATTCAATGGGATTTTTTCACTTACAGGCCTTTGAGGATATATATATTGAGCAGCGAAAAACCATTAAGACCATGTTAGAATATGCTGACAAAGTTTTCACTTACATATTCATCCTGGAAATGCTTCTAAAGTGGGTTGCATATGGTTTTCAAGTGTATTTCACCAATGCCTGGTGCTGGCTAGATTTCCTGATTGTTGATGTGAGTATTCTGCACTTTCTTGTTTCATCCCATCGGCATGTTATGATAGTTCTAGCAATGGTGCCTGGCACATAGTAGACACTCAGTAAAAACTTCATGTAAATATAAATGATGATTCCTATTTCCCAATGAGAGGCTACCCCAAAATGTTTTTTTTTTTTTGCTGATTAAATTCATATACTTTCACAGAGGAAACTGTCAAATGCTGCCTTACTATACTTACTGATTTCATTTCAAATTAATATTTAAATCCCAAATTACACAAAATACATTAATGGAGAAGTTTTGCTGTTTTTCACTCTTACCTTTGACAGAATTACTGTATTTAAATTCCTCACAGTTATCTTTGACATTAGTATTTTTGTCATCATCAGAGCCTATTGAGAAGTGTTTGTCCCAAGATGGATTTCTAATTACAAGGATACTTGAAAGTCAAAAAAGCAGGAGATACTTCTTGATTTGTGGTGATGGTTGAAATAGGTTGGCTGTGAGTCATTTATTTCAGAGTTTTATTAAACCACCCTGGTGTTGAAAATAAAAGTTGAGTACCATACCATAAAAGTCCTTAAAATACTGAACACGAAGCTGCTGTCTGATTTCTGGGGGAGTGTAGATCTCACCTTTTATTCACAAATAAAATCTTAATTGAACAATGATTTTTAAAAATCATTTTCCTTAACTTCCAGAGATTTACTTCTTAAATGCCTTTTAAATCAGTAGTCTATTCATAATGGGCAAAAAGAAATTTAAAGGGCTTTTCTCCACTAGGCAAGCCAGTAGAGACAGGGCACAGGCAGGGGAGACAGAGCACAGACAGACAGTGGATCCAGGGCACAGCCAGTGGAGGCAGGGCACAGCCAGTGGGACAGGGCACAGCCAGTGGAGGCAGGGCACAACCAGTGGAGACAGGGCACAGCCAGTGGAGGCAGGGCACAACCAGTGGAGACAGGGCACAGCCAGTGGAGGCAGGGCACAACCAGTGGAGACAGGGCACAGCCAGTGGAGGCAGGGCACAACCAGTGGAGACAGGGCACAGCCAGTGGAGGCAGGGCACAACCAGTGGAGACAGGGCACAGCCAGTGGAGGCAGGGCACAACCAGTGGAGACAGGGCACAGCCAGTGGAGGCAGGGCACAGCCAGTGGGACAGGGCACAGACAGTGGAGTCAGGGCACAGACAGTGGAGACAGGGCACAGCCAGTGGAGACAGGGCACAGCCAGTGGAGACAGGGCACAGCCAGTGGAGACAGGGCACAGCCAGTGGAGACAGGGCACAGCCAGTGGAGACAGGGCACAGCCAGTGGAGACAGGGCACAGCCAGTGGAGACAGGGCACAGCCAGTGGAGACAGGGCACAGCCAGTGGAGACAGGGCACAGCCAGTGGAGACAGGGCACAGCCAGTGGAGACAGGGCACAGCCAGTGGAGACAGGGCACAGCCAGTGGAGACAGGGCACAGCCAGTGGAGACAGGGCACAGCCAGTGGGGCAGGGGCCAGCCAGTGGGGACAGGGCACAGACACATGGGGGCGGATACAGGATGACATTCACAGCCAACAAAGGAGGAGGAGGACTCTGGAATCTGCAAGAAAACACAATGTGCTAAATAGTGCATTTTGAAGATAATATTCTGCTGATTGTAATCCCTTGGAAATTAAAGACATATTTTTAACTTGAAATATTTTGATATATAAAATTTGTGTAGTAAAACAACAAAAAAAGGCCCTTTCATGAAAACCGTTCTTTTTTATAGTTTCAAATTAAAAACATCAACTTTAAATCCAATATGAACTTTCTAATCACCAAACAGAAGAAAAGATAAGACAAAGAAAGTTCTTTGAATTTAAGGGGCGAAAATATATTTTCCTATTTTTTTCTAACCTGCCTAAATCAAATCCACTATTAAATGTAATATATAAAGGCTTCAGGCAGAATTACGTCAAAAGTTTTCTGGCAATATAAGAAGACAATAAACAAATACTTAAGACCACATTTGATTGGACAGTACAGAATGAAAAAGTATACCAAGACTATAATCATTCTTTGATTTGTATAATGGGATTATGGATGATACTTTTCCTTTTCTTTATTTTCTCCATGTGGCTATGATACATTGTTAAATTTATAATAAAAATATCTGCTATTTAATGTGTCTCTGTAATATTAAAGGCATTAAATCAATATGACCTGAATATAAAGAAATTCTTAGGAGAAATCTAGTTATCCTGCAGCTGATGCTCATAATACTGATCATATCCTCATATTTACCTTCTTAAATTTAAGAAAACTTATTGGGACACCTGGGTGGCTCAGTCGGTTAAATGCCCGACTTCATCTCAGGTCATGATCTCACAGTTCATGAGTTCAAGCCCCACATCAGGCTCTGTGCTGACAGCTCAGAGCCTGCAGCCTGCTTCAGATTCTGTCTCCCTCTCTCTCTGTCCCTCTCTCTCTCAAAAATAAATATTAAAAAAAAGCTTCTTATGAAAATATGTTAAATTCAATCAATACCTTGCTTTATATCAAATATATTATTGATCATCTATTTTGTTATGAAAGATACAAATAAGAATGTCATTTTTCTGGTTTTTGGCTTACAGTTGACTAGTGAGGACAGATATGTATACAACGTGAAGATGACATCGGTATTAGAAGTGCTGTTCATTTCACCAAGGAAGGGAGAAAGACTTTGTGAGGGCAGCACAATGTAAGCTGGAGTTTGAGAGATGAGAATGTAAGCAGGTACAGCCTAGGGGAGGGACACCAAAGTGTTAAAATACCAAAGCATACCAAGCAGGGCCTGTTCAAGAAACAACAGTAGAAGGTAAGAACAGTGCCACAGGGTGAAAGCATGTGTATTGTAGTTGGATGATGACGTAAGAAATGTAAGTTGGAGAGGTGTTCAAAGTATCTGAGATACCATCTAAAGAATGTAGACCTAATCTGGTAAAAGAAAGAAAGAAAGAAAGGAAGGAAGAAAGGAAGGAAGGAAGGAAGGAAGGAAGGGAAAGAAAGAAAGAAAGAAAGAAAGAAAGAAAGAAAGAAAGAAAGAAAGAAAGAAAAGAAAGAAAGAAAGAAAGAAAGAAAGAAAGAAAGAAAGAAAGAAAGAAAGAAAGAAAAGAGAGAAAGAGAGAAAGAGAGAGAGAGAGAGAAAGAAAGAAAGAGAGAGAGAAAGAAAAGAAAAGAAAAAAGAAACCCGTGAAGCATTATCTATGGAAAGTAGCACAAAAAGCTCGCTCTATTAGAGAGAGAAATTTGGTAAGGTAGTGCCTTATGGAATAGAAAGGAGATAATTTAGAGGCCAAAAGACCAACTAAGAGATTCCTCCAGAAAGACGAGAAAGTCTAAATGTATCTCCTCACATTTCACTACACAAGTCACATAAAGTCAGGTAACTTAGCATTTCTTTTAATTAGCCAGTAAGTATTCTCTTGTTCAGAATTTTTTTCTTATGTCCTATTTTTGCCTTTCATCCTTTAATGTATGCTTATTTCTTTTTGATTCTGTCTTCAGGGAAGATAAAATAATTCAGGTCCTCATATTTTATATACAGAAAATCTTTGCAACAAATGATAATTCAATAACTTTATTTTTCAATTACCTGTGGAAATAGGGCTCACAAAGCCTAAATGTTTAGATTTTAGGAAAAATATGTAAACCATTTAAGATAAATTTTTGTAGTTCAATTTTTGCCAGATTCAAAGGTTTTGTTATTTCACATTACATATGCCAAATTAATTTGAATTTTTGTTGCAAAATTTTTCTGTGTGCTTCATTTATTTTTATTTTATTTTTATTTTTTAACTTTTATTTATTTTTGAGAGACAGAGAGAAACAGAACATAAATGGGTGAGGAGCAGAGAGAGAGGGAAACACAGAATCCAAAGCAGGCTCCAGGATCTGAGCTATCAGCACAACCCGACACAGGGCTCAAACCCACGGACCGTGAGATCATGACCTGAGCTGAAGTTGGACGCTTAGCAGACTGAGCCACCCAGGCGCCCCTCATTTATTTTTCTTTAAGAAGTTTTTTTTTCAAATATCCATTCACACCATACTCTTAAAAGTTATATTACACATCAATTTTTACTTTTCTGCTTTTGAAATTTAAGTGCCATTTAGGGAAATATACTTTTTCTTAGATTATATATTTTTAATGAGTTTTCTATGTATTTTCAAAGGAAATCAGACATTTCTGAGCCATCTATGAGAGTTGTTCTTTTCCTTTTTAGTTGATATTTTAGAACTTCTATTAACTATATTAATTATCTGTATAAATGACCAAAAAAATTATTTTCACAGTTTCTAATTAGTCATACTAAAATCTCATATTTTTAACAGAGTTATTTTTATTTCATTTTTTAAAGTTTATTTATTTATTTTGAGAGAGAGATCAGGAGGGGCAAAAAGAGCAGTAGAGAGAGAGAGAGAATCCTGTCAGGGCAGAGCCCGATACAGGGCTTGAATTCATAAACCATGAGAGCATGACCTGAGCTGAGATCAAGAGTCAGATGCTTACTGAGCCGCCCAGGAGCCACTAAAATCTCAATTTTTCTTTTTTTAGTTAATTGTTTTAATCTGACCTAATTAATGGTTTTATGCCCTCATACAGAAGTTGACAAAGCCACTATTTAGAGGTCCAGATCTTTCGGAGTGTGTTTGTGCTCAGATTCGCCAGTGGTTTGTGGACTTCACCTGTGTACTTTCACTGTTTTCATCATCTCCCTTTCGGGTCTGCTAAATAACATGAGAGATGTTAGAATTTCACAAATCTGTAGATGGAGATTGCACCTCTATGGTATTGTTTCTTGTTTTACATTTAATTTTTTAAAAACCCATTCTTGTCAAAAATCTTGGAAAGAGAACATGTATAGCTTCTTTCTCATAAGTTTATGGCAGTGGTTCTCAAAGTATGGCTCACAGAGCAGTATGGTTAGCCATTCCTGGGAACTTGAAGAAATGCACATTCTCAAGCCCTTATCCCAAATGTGCTAAATCAGACTCTGCCAGCAGACTGTGTTCTCAGCTAACCCTCCACGTGATTTTGATACTCACTAGAGATAGAGAACTACTGGTTTATCACACAGAGCAAGATTGAACAGGGTGAACATAGCATTTTTGTCTGTAAATAAGAAAACTGTTGCTTTCTCTGTGTAGGTCTCATTGGTTAGCTTGACTGCAAATGCCTTGGGTTACTCAGAACTTGGTGCCATCAAATCTCTGAGGACACTAAGAGCTCTGAGGCCACTGAGAGCCTTATCGCGGTTTGAAGGAATGAGGGTAAGAGCAAATGCTTTACAAATTGCTGGAATTATAATTGAGAACAGGCTGACATTTTGTACCTCAGAAATGATAAATCCATGGAGAATTTATGTCTTATACATTCATACTGGTGGAACTGACTGATCAATAAAATTTGTCAGATGTCCATAAGCTTGACACTGTTGGAGACACATAATAGAATGCCTAAGTGATTGCTTCTAATTAGAAACAATTAGACTGCTTCTAAGTAGATTTTTCACTCTGTAGGAAATCTCAATCATGTTGCATAGACTTCAGATGTGAGTCAAGATTAGTTCTGTTCATTCCATTTGTAAATGTGCAGGAAATCCCACTGACTATAATTCAAAACCACCAAAGAATTCCTCATCATCTCTTCATTGCTCCTATGATGTGTTTTGAGGCTTTTAAAACCTGAATCTGGCCCTTTAGCTTTCAAACACAGGCTGAGATGGCGAAAAAGTAGGCCAGCTGTGGAAATCTCACACTCATTTAGAAAGGTGATACGTAAGAACAAGGAGGAATTTGTGCTGCCATTTGTCATCTCCCGGGGCACATAACCTGAGAGCACACATCCTCAGCATGGAGGAAATGATGACACCCTGTCTCTATGGATTTAGCTATTCAAAAAGAAACTCTTAGAAAATGACACTTTTTCTGATAATTTGAAAACGGTTACTTGGGACTTCCTCTGAATGTTGCAAACATAACCAGAAATGAATGATGTGTGTGTGTGTGTGTGTGTGTGTGTGTGTTGGTGTGTGCATGGTTGCATAGAAAGGAATTGTTGCTGTTAAATTATTTTCTCTTTACCAATTTAATATCAGTTTTTGCAGTAGTAGCTCTCTTAAGAAGAGGAATCAAACTTTCAGTACTAAAATAATTTTCGTATTTTCTTTATCAAATTTGCATAGAGAGTCCTTCCATGCATTTAACTGTCTTGGAAAACATGTGTGTTATTTCTTTGCTATCCAGTTGTGTGTGTGTGTGTGTGTGTGTGTGTGTATGTGTGTAACTCTGTTAACCAGTATCATCACCTCACATTTACAGAGCATTCTTTGTCATGAACTTAAAAATGAACTGTCAAGTCTACAAGTACTTCTGAATTATTAGAGAGTTGAAATTCTGGTAGTAACTTAATACTGTATTAAGTTCTTTTAAAGCTACTTTCATTTAAAAATACATTAAAATATTGTCCTTTACTGAATAGGCTCCAGGTGCCAATTTGCAGATGAATTGTGCCTTTTGCCAAGTACTCATTTGGTATTGTTTCTGTAAGATATCATTATTCATATATTTACATGTATGTATGTATGTATTTGTATGTACTTTTTATACCATAAACCATTTGAGGAAGGTTAATGCATGGATTTCTCATATTTTATATGTCAGTTCATCGATAAAGTTTATTTCTGATATAGGTTAGGTGCACTTGCACAGAAAAAGATATTAGGCTGAATATTTCCTTAAGGGATAATTTTAAGAAGTGCTGAAAAAACGTTTCCTGAAAGTCCTAGTTAATTGAGAAAGCGGCAAGGAACAAAGCCATTAAGTGAAAACCTTGGGCTCAAATTGCAATGTTTTATGAGAATTTTCTTCAGAAAGGAATTCCCCAACGGAGGATCAGAAAAATGATATAACTTGCCCAAAGGCACACAGCTAATTTGTGATGTCATCTGGACCACAGATCTCCTGCTTTCCAAACCCTTTATTCCCCATCACATAGCCAATTTCCATGTTCCGATCTCTTTGCCCCAAAGTTTGCATGTGTAGGATGAACCTAGACTACATTGCTTGGGACAGTCCTGGCTCACACTTGCTTTATCAGAATAATTATTATTAGTGTTCCCTTTTGCCCTGGACAATGACCCTCAAGTGTGTTCTCTTTCACTTTCAAATTGTGGATAATAAATTTTATGGTTTGCAAATTTTTAGAAATTGTGATATCCACATGGTGACCCTGATTTTATAGCCAGGTCACTATTTGCACCTGTAATTATTCTCTCCACTTATAATCAGTTCCATTCTTTGAGGAAAATGTGCTATGTGTATGTTCTTGCCTCTTGAGCAAATATTTCTACAATATAAAATTTATTTATACTATTCTGAACTATAATTATAAAGGTGTTTTTTTTTTTTTTTTTACTGGAGCTGCCAGGTACTGCAGATAGTTTCTACCCAATATTTAACTTTAAAAGCAGACATATGTTCTGTCATTTGAATGCTGTTCTTTTAGTAGTGTTTAAAATGGTCATTGGCTTTTCATTTGTTTTCCCTTCTCATTTCTGTGCCAGGTTGTTGTCAATGCTCTTTTAGGAGCCATTCCATCTATAATGAATGTACTTCTGGTTTGTCTGATCTTTTGGCTAATATTCAGTATCATGGGAGTGAATCTTTTTGCTGGCAAGTTTTATCATTGTATTAACTACACCACTGGAGAAATGTTTGATGTAAGTGTGGTCAACAACTACAGCGAATGTAAAGCCCTCATAGAGAGCAATCAAACTGCCAGGTGGAAAAATGTGAAAGTAAACTTTGATAATGTAGGACTTGGATATCTTTCTCTGCTTCAAGTAGTAAGTAACCACTTTATTATTCTCTGTGATGTATTATTAACATGAGTCTGAAGTCTTCTCTCACAGTATTTCCAAAAACATACTTCCTCAAGTCCATCTGCCTAGATTTTTTTCTAAGCATTGTTAAACTATCTTTTCTGCACCATGTTGGAAACTGGACGGCTCTACAAAGTTTACGGTCTTTCAGACTATGCATTAGGTACCCTAGCACCAGCCCTTTGGTACTGACATTTTTACGTAGGCTCCTACTGTTTTGCCCCACCCTTGCTCTGAGCCAAGTAGAGCCAGTGCCCCGAGGGTGGGGCTGGAAAAAGTGTGTGTGGGTAAGAGGAGAGGAGTGGTAGATCTCTGTACTTCTTGGCTACCAGACAGTATCAAACCCTCATCAAGTCTTCACCCACTTAACCTCACCACCACCACCACCAAGCCCCCCACCTTAACATCTGTCACACAGACTCCTACTGTTCCCACCGTTCCTGCCTGCTGCTTGAACTCGTTCAGATAATCAAGTCCTTTATGTCTGTTATAAATTCATAAACAATCTATCCAGCATCTCAGCTGACCACTCCCTGAGCTGGTCCACCTGCATGATACCCAACACTGTATGAATATTAGGGGGAAGAACAGGTTCTGTGGCTCTAAGGAACAGAAAACAATGTATAAGACTTTTGTTTTCAGGTTTGCTATGTCTGCACAAAAACCATAATATTTAATAAGTAAATTACAGTAAAATATATTTGCTTTCTGACTAGGAAACTATGTTGTTTTATGGAATAATTCTCTTAAAATAGTATAATCAACAATATGTAGATTTTTGAGAATGAGTCATCATGATTCGTGATCGGCGAAAATACCATTTAGAAGAAAATAAGTAGAATGGAAAACATTTAGATCAAGCAGTGCAGCCTAATTTTTAACTTGTCTGATGCTAGTACTATATACACCAAATTATTTTATCAAATGTTGTGTTATATTCTTAGAGGCATATCAGAGTCAAATATTGTTGATGATTGCTTTTATCGTAGCATATTGTTATAACCTGTCATGGTTTAATTATAGGTTTATATGAAGTTGAAATACTTTCTATGATATTACAAACTTTGACCAGAGTTTAAATGCTAACCCCAAACTATTTTATATACCTGTTTTTGAATGAATCTTGATCAATCTGATACTTTCTTTTCTAAAATTATAATTTGTGGGGGAAAAATTAAATGGTATGACTTTTTTTACAGGCTACATTTAAGGGATGGATGGATATCATGTATGCAGCTGTTGATTCACGGAACGTAAGTCTGTTTAGAGGAAAAATTGTTTAATTTGATCCGGTGAATATTTCCACAGTGTTGTAATTTAGTGATAAACAAAACAAGTCAATTTATAGAAAACATCTATTTTACAAAAATAAAATATTCAGCCTTGCATTATTTCTTCCAAAATTTGATTTGAATGTTTTTCTCTACTCACCATAAATCTTTTACCACGTCTTTTCTAGCATCTAGCATGACACCCAGCACTTAAAAACTTGTTGATTTTGCAAAAAGAGAATTGTATTTTTGGGTTCGATAGGTCGGCCCATTTATACATTAGAAGGCTTCAACAAAGAACGCACTTCCTTTGTCTGTCACAGATTTCCTCCATCTTTTTATCTTCCTTGTAATAGAAGAATCTAATGGTGGAGGGGAAACAGAAAACAAAAGAAACGAACCTTTATGTTTCTCTCTGGGAAGTGAGATTTTGTGGTAGAAGGCAGGCGCCTTCACAATCTACTTTACACACCTCAGCACCTTTGAAATTTTGTGTACAATTTTCATTAATTTTTTACTATTTAACAAGGGGAAAGGAAATCACATTTTGGAAAAAAAAAAAAGAGATTACCTTCTGGTATATTGCAGGAGCATAGTAATTAA
>NW_027551572.1:101967-131422 GCF_008692635.1 Crocuta crocuta
AGAGAGCAGAAGAACTAAAAGCTCAGCCTCAATGCTTATACAGTGTATCTCTATATCAAGAATCTAGTTATGTGCTCTTTTGAATAATAATAATAATAATATTAATTAATTAATTAATTATTACTACTCTTTCTACTAAGGGCTTTCTATACAATCGCATTGAATCTTAAGTAATAATGTTATTGTGTGGTTGACATTAACTGCATTTCACTATTGCAGCAAAGAGGCTCAATGCATTAAGTGGTTGTATACGTTTTTGAACTCTGACCACAAGCATGAGCTCATTACTACTTTCTTCTATGGTAGTTTCCTACTTGTTTTGATTAATTCATTTAAAGTTCTCTCTACCTTCCTTATAAGCAGCCTGATATGCAACTTACTTTCAGTTTCTTCCTTAGTAACTTAGCAGACAGTGTCTGCTACGTAACACCTCAGCCTTCAAGCATTTTACAAGCAATGAAATCCAAGTAGACATCAAAATTATGAAAAGTTGCTTGCTCTTAGGAGAAGTGGAAATTTAGCCCAAAATGTGACATTATTGCCTAATTGGCAATATTAAAAATTATAACAAGTATTGTCAAGGATAAAAAGCAATAAGAACTCTTAATGCTACTGGGAAAAAATGGATAAATATTTATTTTTAAAAGTTGGGCATTATCACATTATCCAGTAAAATTAAGATATTCTTTAACCTTGCAATTTCATTTTTAGCAATATATTCTACAGACACTTTTGTGCATCCATAGCACAATCTATGTATAAGAATGAACATAACTTTTTGCACTAGCAAAAAACTGGAAACAACTCAAAAGTAGTAGAAATGGACAAATAATTGAATAGTATACAGTGATGAAATGGTATACAAATACAGCATAAGCTACATCATGGATGAATCTTAAAAATATAACAAAGTTAGAGTGCCTGAAGGGCCCAGTGGGTAGAGTACGTAACTCTTGATCTCAAGGTCGCGAGTTCAAGCCCTACATTGGGTGTAGAGATAACTTGAAAATAATTTTTTAAGAAACATATGTGTAAAACAAAGTTATACAAATGTGTCCACTAAACAAAGTATAGACAAAACTAACCTTGCTGTTCAAGAATGCTCACGTAGATGTTAACTCTAAGAAAAAGTATGGAAATAGTTACCATAAAAGGCAGGATAATGATTGCCTTTAGCAGGGATTGTATAGAGTTTATATTTGGGAATGACACACCAAGGGTTTGTCCTGCACTGTGCGATTCACTTTGTAACAATTTATTACTACATTTTACCCTTATGTGCTGTGCACTTTTCTGTATGTATAGTATTTAATTTAAAAACGTTTAAATATATCATTTTCTATCACTGTCTGCTGTCTACACACATAAATGAAATAAAAGTCTCATCAAAGAATATGTACTTTTACAATATTTTTAATATTTTCCATTTTGCTCTATTTTATTAGAAAAATATATCAAGTGGGCCATCACCCTCTAAATTGATTTCATGACACAATGGGTCATTACCTGTATCCATTACCACCTGTGACTGGTTAACTGCGTTGGTTAGACCAATTCCCTGTCTGACCTGAGCTATAGATTATAGCCAATGCTCAAGCCAACTGTCACTCTTTTTTTGACCAAAAGTGTACTGGACAAGACAGGGTACTATTGTTACAGAAATTGTGCCTAAAGCCTACTGAGTAGTATGAAGCTGTACACTACTTTTCAGTAAGGAATGATATGACAGATGTACCCATATCCACACATACAAAAATAACTTTAGCCTATGAAGAGAAATGTGTAATAGAAATCAAACCTTTATACTCAGCTATTACTACTGGCTAGGCACTGGTTTTTTAAGCCCTTTTCATATATTAATATATTTAACATTTTCAACTACCCTGTGAGGTTAAGATTCTATTATTTCCATTTTACAGATGAAAAAAATGGAATCAGAGAGAATAAATCTAAAGGTTTTAACACAAAATAGTGTGACTGAAACGTCTCTTTTGCAGGAAGAGGAAATCCTCACTCTGCATGTCCTATTGGGGGACTTTGGGGAAAATGCAATTATAATCCAGAAACTTATTGGGTGAAACTCATAGGTTGTTTGCTTTGTCAAATCAGTGGACAGTCTTGCGGGACTCTTCAATAAGCATGTTAGATTTGATGTTTCATAAAATCTGTTTAATTTTTTATCTTTTTTTTCATTCCCATCAATTGAAACATGCTTTGAGAATTGAAAATTTGCTGATGTCCTTTTTATAAAACAAGTAGTGGTTCTAATAGTTATCATTCCTTAATATTTTGTAGGTAGAATTACAACCCAAATATGAAGACAATCTGTACATGTACCTTTACTTTGTCATCTTTATTATTTTTGGTTCATTCTTCACCCTGAATCTTTTCATTGGTGTAATCATAGATAACTTCAACCAACAGAAAAAGAAGATAAGTATACTAAAACTTCCTCTTTATTCTAAAATGTGAACTAAACATGTCACACGGGTTCTTTTTGGCTCTAAAATGTAATCGGCATAAAAGAAGGAGTATAAAATTCTGAAATTATTTTGATATATTTAATCAATTGTGAGTTTTTAAGTAAGTGTTAATTGAGATAGCATGTATTGATATTTTCAGTATAGAAATATGACGATTAATACAGAATAATTTAAGGATTGACTATACACGTCTCTGTAAATACAGATATTGGCAACATTAGAATAGCAAGTGGAAATGATTTCACACAATTTCTGAGGTAGATTTTATAGCTAGCAAAGAACATGATTTTAAAAAGTTTTGCTTTCATTTCTTTACTTTGGAGGTCAAGACATTTTTATGACAGAAGAGCAGAAGAAATACTACAATGCAATGAAAAAACTGGGGTCAAAGAAACCACAAAAACCCATACCTCGACCTGCTGTAAGAATAACATACTTTCATTCCCGGCAAGATCTGTTATTTATTACTTACACAGCCCAAATTGCTAGATACTAGTATTTTTATAAATTTACAAAACAAATTTCTATCCTAGCAATGTGGCTAGCAGGTAGCCTAAATAGCCTTAGTATATGTGTAATAGTCTAAGTGTATATGTACTAAATATAATGTAATGCATTACATACATATGTAATGTAATGCATGTAATTACATGTTATATATAAACATATAAAATATTTGTAAATTAAAAATCTCAGATTTATATGCCAATAGCATTAAGTAGGATTGATGTCACTGAGGAGCCCTAATAATGTAGAGAAGAAAACATATCCATACATTCATTATATGGAAATATTGAATGTTCACAGAGTGCAATGGGGATGGATCAGAATAATTGGTACATCTCAGATATGCCACATTTCTATCCAGCTTTGCAGACTGATTGGAATCATTATGAAACAAGTCAGAGGTTTAGTTTTTTTTTTCTGGTTTTAAAAATATTTCATATATTTCCCTAGTATCTTGCTTCTAAATCTGACGACACCATTCTGCATTTTTATGGCTCTTCCAATTGTGTATGATATGCCAGTAGCTACTTGGTTGCTGCAGGGAATTGTCAGGAAGAAAAGAGCTCTTTAAGAGCAGGGCAGTGCATGTCTGAAGGCCCTGAAGTAGGAAGGCCAGTGAGGCTCGGGTGCAGAGAATGGGGGCTTACTGGGATGTGTTAAGAAAGAAGAAGTTAGGGTGGGACAGACTTTTCTGAGCTTTGTAGGTTAAATTCAAAATTCATCTTCATCTTTAGAGCAGTAGGAAGCAATTGAAGTGGACCTGGTCATTTTCAGTTTTGTGAAGATCACTCAACCAGTACTGACAGGGGCAATGTGTATGCTTATTAGATTTGTTTTGGAGCTGTCTCAGATGATAGGTAGCCTGATCCAGAGTTGTGTGGAGATGAATTAAAGTGAATGGACTTGTGAGCTGTCACTGGAGTAAAATTACAAAGTTTATCTATTAATGGAATGTGGGAAGCAAAGAAGGACCCAACAAAGAGAACTTATGTGTTTCTACCATACACACTGGATGACTAGTGTCAAGCAAGATATGAAGAAGTGACATGCATGGAGAAAAAAAAAAGTAGAGATGCTTGCTTTCAGAATCTGGCAATTAAAAGGAGATAGGAATAAGAATGAATATTAGAAGTAATAAAATAAGGTTTCTTAAGACTGAGAGGTAGGTCTGAAGCAAAGCAGGAGTTCTGGAGAAGAGTGTGAAGAGAAGGAATATAGAATAAAGTCACAAATTTTAGAGGGATGGAGTCCTCTAGCGAATATGGAATAACACATAAAAAGATATATGTGAAAAGTCAAGATAATATGAAATCCAAAAGGAAGTAGAAGAGTTTCTTGACACTGATTTTGATTCTCTCAAAAAAAGAATAGAGAGAAAAATAGGATATTCCTGAGAAGTATGGAACTATCCTGGAGCAAGTGAGGGATAAAGGATTCCTAGTCATTGTCAAGGGCCAAGATGAAGTGAGAGAACATAAATCTTCATCAAACAAGGCTGTCAGGGTTACATAGCTTCCTGCTGGATATACCACATCCTGAGATTTAAATTGGAGACAACAATTAGTGACTGGGGTTTGGAGTTACACATTGAAGTGACCCATTGGAAAACCACATGGCCAGGAAGATTAAACTTTGTATTGATAAACCTTCTAATTTTAAGCACTTGTGAACCTACTACACTGTAGGTGTTAAGTCTATGAGAAAAAAAAATGACACTGCTCTGTCCTTGCAGGGCCTCCAGACAACTAGAAGAAATAACTAAAATCAGATAAATAAGAGCAAACCATATGTAATACAGTTTCATCAATTTTATGACAAATGTAAACATAAAGTTTTCTGTGGACACAGAGTGCTTAAAACTTAAAACTGAATTCAAAGTCACCAGAAGAGGGGTAAAGGAAGTCTCTATTAGTACCAGGAGATAAGATAAAATGATACAGTAGAATCTGCAAATTTTATTCAGAGGAATAGGAATTATCAGAAGGGTAGAAATAAGGGAAACATAACCAGACTTGGAAAAGTAAGCTAGAGTAAATAAGAAGGAAGAAGGAAGGTTTGCAACTGGAAACAGACACATTTATTACATTGAAAAAGGCTCTGGAAGGACAGGTTCAGCTGAAGCAATAGAAGTCTAGTCCAGAAGCCAAATACCTATTGAGAGAAAAGAGAAAAATACTACAAACAGGTGGTTGATGTCTGAGAATTTGCATATGGAATAATGGATGTCTCTCAACAGAGAGAGAGCAGAACACTAGTACAGAGAATCCAGATGGATAAGCATGTTAGGATCTGGGAAAGCAAGCTATGAAGCGTATAGGTAACAGATCATCTGTGCTTCCAGTTAAGAAAGTAGAGGACAGCAGTGGAAGCTAAGTCGAGTCTTGAGCCCTAAAAAGCCTGAAATACCAAGCAGATATAGGCACAGTGGTATAAAACAGGGTCCAAACAACCAGAACTGGTGAGATGAGGACCTTAATTTCTTAAACAAGACATAAAGCCATTCAGTGCTTGGAAATAAGGTCCAAACTGAATAGGGCAAAGGTTGAACATCTGATTGCGGACTGTAACTTTTATAAAGATTATTTTATTCTTTCAGAAGAGTTACCCATATAATTTCACCCAGCTTTTCCTTATTCTAAAACCTGGCATAACCATAGATCAGTAATCAAATTAAAAAATTAACCATGGTACAGTACCATTTAAATGAAATATAGAACTTAATTACATTTCACCAGTGCTCTACATATGCCCATTTTCTTGAACTATAATTTTTTAAAACATCTTCCAAGCTGAACCTTAAAGTGCTCTGGCTTTGGGGAAAGACAATAAAAGCAGAAACTAGAAAAAAATAAACTAGAAAAATCTTGAGAGCTACTTATTAGTACTTCAAAGTTTACTTTCATACCCAATGCCAATACACGGGATAACAAAGATTTGTTATAGTGGCAAATATTGGCTGACTGTCCATCATACACACAGTGATGTTATGGTTACTAAGAACACAGTTCTTAACCTAAAGTCAGTTTACAAAATCTGGTATAATGAACAGTATAACTAAAACAAATACACTTGGAAAAAGTTGTATATTCCAGTATACAAAATGTTCTTCCAAGTATTAAATAAACATGGTATGTTTTTATAAAAGCTACATTTTCATATTGCTATGTTAAAACCAAATAAGTTGAATTTCATTTTTTTATGTTTCTAAGTGAATTTTACATATTCTTTGTTCCAGAACAAATTCCAAGGAATGGTCTTTGATTTTGTAACCAAACAAGTCTTTGATATCAGCATCATGATCCTCATCTGCCTCAACATGGTCACCATGATGGTGGAAACTGATGACCAGAGTCAGGAGATGACGAACATTCTGTACTGGATTAATCTGGTGTTTATTGTTCTGTTCACTGGAGAGTGTGTGTTGAAACTCATCTCCCTTCGTTATTACTATTTCACCATCGGATGGAATATTTTTGATTTCGTGGTGGTCATTCTCTCTATTGTAGGTAAGAAGAGGTGCTTTTACTCAAGTAAGGAAGTTAATAATAAAAATCATTTTAAATTTTTGAAAACGTTTCCCACTCATCTTTCTCATTTATCCCAAAATTTTAAATAAAAGTTTAATAGCCCATTCTTCAGTTTGTCGTATCTCTTATTGCATGCTGTGCATGAAATGATGTGTAAAAAAAAAGATTTTATATTTTGCAGCCCTCATTTATCATCTTGTCTCATTTCAGAAGACAATAACAGCAATTTGGCATAACAGTCCTGTACTCAATCACACTTCTGTGGTATAGACAAGTATTGCTTTGAATAAATAATTCACATGCACATACACACAAAAATTATTAGTAGTCAAATAATCCATATATAAGATATTGATAATTGGAATAGTTTGTATGTGTGTTTATATATATTCACACATACGTACACTTCATCTTACCTTTGGGTTCAGATATTTTCTGTGGTTTGTAATATTCTTTTTCCAGAAGTACACAGTTTGTTCAGAAATTCAAAACAGCTTCATTGTCATCAATACATAGTAAGTAGTTATGTATAGGGCCTTAAATGAGGTGCTAGGAGTAAATATAAGAGATTTAAGACAAAGTTCTGCCTATTAGAAAAAAGAAAACATACAGAGAGGGAAAAAGTAGTATTCCACTATTTATACTGCTTTCTCTGACAGACTAGAACACCGAAACAATTTGCCATTCTGTGTGACCCTCACAACAGTGACATGAGGTGGTTGTTTAGTGATTAAGGGACGAGACTCAGGAGTCTTACAGACCTGGCCTGGAGCTCCCCTCTTTCCCCTGCTTAGCAGCTCTGTAACCTATAGCAAGTTACCTCTCCAATCCCTGACTTTCCAGAGAATATTTCTGTCAAGTGCTATTGTGAGAATTAAACGAGATGTTATAAGTTGATGACTTCGTATCATGCCTAGAACAAAGAAGAGGCTCTCTACATGCTAAGTTTAACAAAAACAACAAAAGTAGATAGATATTATCACCATTTAATGATGTGTAAAAAAAAAGGGGGGGGGTGGATTCAGTGCCAAGTATATCTGTTGCAGAGCCTGGATTCTCTCCTGTCCATCATTCTGCCACCTTCCAGATAAATTGTATCACAGCCATCTCAGGATAAGACCTCTCATATTCTTGATCCAAAATCTCAAGCCTTGTCCATTAGTTCTTATGCCAAGACTAGAACTAGAATTTTAGAACTATAAATCCACTTCTTTACTTGGCTGCCATATACTCTGTAACATCTTTAGGCCTTCAGTGGTTGAATCTTTTCTTGATAGATAGATGCTTTTCTTGAACTAGGAAAATTGACCGTTAATACCTTCAGTATCAATACCTTGCATGAGTGCCTGCAGAGGGATTAATGTTATGACACAAAACATACCAGTTTCACTTTGCTAAACAAATACTGCTGATTGTGTGTGTGTACGTATATACCTAATTCTCATGCCCACATTTTGTAAAACTACTGATTATCCAATTCATGTAAGTTTTCATTCACTGCTATTAAATATTACACTATTTTTGTTATTGTTTCTTAATTTTCCACAGGTATGTTTCTGGCCGAGCTGATAGAAAAATACTTCGTGTCCCCTACCCTGTTCCGAGTGATCCGTCTCGCCAGGATTGGTCGAATCTTGCGTCTGATCAAAGGAGCGAAGGGGATCCGCACGCTGCTCTTTGCTCTGATGATGTCCCTTCCGGCCTTGTTTAACATCGGCCTCCTGCTCTTCCTGGTCATGTTCATCTACGCCATCTTTGGAATGTCCAACTTCGCCTATGTTAAGAGGGAAGTCGGAATTGATGACATGTTCAACTTTGAGACCTTCGGCAACAGCATGATCTGCCTGTTCCAAATTACCACCTCTGCTGGCTGGGATGGATTGCTAGCACCTATTCTCAACAGTGGACCTCCGGATTGTGACCCTGAAAAAGATCACCCCGGAAGCTCTGTTAAGGGAGACTGCGGGAACCCATCTGTTGGGATTTTCTTTTTTGTCAGTTACATCATCATCTCATTTCTAGTTGTGGTGAACATGTACATCGCTGTCATCCTGGAGAACTTCAGTGTCGCTACTGAGGAAAGTGCAGAGCCCCTGAGCGAGGATGACTTTGAGATGTTCTATGAGGTTTGGGAGAAGTTTGATCCTGATGCCACTCAGTTTATAGAGTTCTCCAAGCTCTCTGATTTTGCAGCTGCCCTAGATCCTCCTCTCCTCATAGCAAAACCAAACAAAGTCCAGCTCATTGCCATGGACCTGCCCATGGTCAGTGGGGACCGGATCCACTGCCTCGACATTTTATTTGCCTTTACAAAGCGTGTTTTGGGTGAGAGTGGAGAGATGGATGCCCTTCGAATACAGATGGAGGAGCGATTCATGGCATCGAACCCCTCCAAAGTCTCCTATGAACCCATCACGACCACTTTGAAGCGCAAACAAGAGGAAGTGTCTGCTATCGTTATCCAGAGGGCTTATAGACGCTACCTCTTGAAGCAAAAAGTGAAAAAGGTTTCATGTATATATAAGAAAGACAAAGGCAAAGAAGGCGATGGAACACCTATCAAGGAAGATATCCTGATTGATAAACTAAATGAGAATTCAACTCCGGAGAAAACCGATATGACACCCTCTACCACGTCTCCACCTTCGTATGATAGTGTGACCAAACCGGAAAAAGAAAAATTTGAAAAAGACAAATCGGAAAAGGAAGACAAAGGGAAAGATATCAGGGAAAGTAAAAAGTAGAAGGAACAAAGAATATTCCATTTTGTGATCAATTGTTTACAGCCTGTGACGGTGATGTATTAGTGTCAACAGGACTCCCACAGGAGGTCTATGCCAAACTGACTGTTTTTACACATGTATACTTAAGGTCAGTGCCTATAACAAGACAGACACCTCTGGTCAGCAAACTGGGACTCAATAAACCAGAAAAACAGCATCGACAGGAGGTTTCTGTTTTCACAACCAGCTGACACTGCTGATGAGCAGAGATGTAATGGCTACTCAGACTATAGGAACCACTTTAAAGAGGGGAGGGAAGTTAAATTTTTATGTAAATTCAACACGTGACACTTGATGATAGTAATTGTCACCACTGTTTATGATTTAACTGCCACACCTGCCATATTTTTACAAAATGTATGCTGTGAATTTATCACCTTTTTTTTTTTTAACTCACAGGTTGTTTACTATTATATGTGACTATTTTTGTAAATGGGTTTATGTTTGGGGAGAGGGATTAAAGGTTGGGAATTCTATGTTTCTCTATTGTATAACTGGATATATTTTAAATGAAGGCATGCTGCACTTCTCATTCACATGTGAAAAAAAATCACATCACAAAAAGAAAGAGTTTACTTCTTGTTTCAGGATGTTTTTAGATTTTTGAGGTGCTTAAATAGCTATTCATGTTTTTAAGGTATCTCATCCAGAAAAATTTTAATGTGCCTGTAAATGTTCCATGGAATTCACAAGCATTGAAGAATTGTTTTATTTTTACATATTCCATTATATGTACATGTATATATGTATATATGTATATGTGCGTGTATATACATATATATGTATACACACAGAGAGACACACATACACCATTACATAGTCATTCAGAGTCCTGGCAGCATGACTATACCATTTTTGATAAGTGTCCTTTGGCATAAACTAAAAATATCCTATCAATCCTTTTGAGAACCTGAACTGACCAAAAAGCATCCCCCACCACTTTATAAAGTTGATTCTGCTTTTTCCTGCAGTATTGTTTAGCCATCTTCTGCTCTTGGTAAGGTTGACATAGCGTATGTCAATTAAAAAAATAAAAGTCTGCTTTGTAAATAGTAATTTTACCCAGTGGTGCATGTTTGAGCAAACACAAATGATGACTTAAGCACAGTATTTATTGCATCAAATATGTACCACAGTAAGTATAGTTTGCAAGCTTTCAACAGGTAATATGATGTAACTGGTTCCATTATAGTTTGAAGCTGTCACTGCTGCATGTTTATCTTGCCTATGCTGCTGTATCTGACTCCTTCCACTGTTTAGAAGTCTAATATGGGAAGCCATACGTCAGTGGTAAAGTGAAGCAAGTTGTCCTACCAAGACCTCATTCTTCGTGTCATTAAGCAATAGGTTGCAGCAAACAAGGAAGAGCTTCTTGCTTTTTATTCTTCCAATCTTAACTGAACACTCTGTGGTTAAAACAAAACAAAACAAAAACAAAAAAAACAAAACAAAAAAAAGCCCGGCCATACGAACGTGTTGCAAGCTGCTTCAATCTGTTGAAACTATATGGTTAGAGTTTTCTAAGAAAATATAAATACTGTAAAAAGTTCATTGTATTTTATTTTTCAGCCTTTTGTACATAAAATGAGAAATTAAAAGTATCTTCAGGTTGATGTCACAGTCAGTATTGTTAGTTTCTGTTCTTAGCACTTTTAAATTACAGCACTTCACAAACTAAGAAACAAAAACTAAGACGCAGTGTAGGTTTCTGCTTTTTTATTAGTACTGTAAACTTTGCACACATTTTGACGTGAAACACATCTCAGACTGAGTCCAGTGTTGATTTGCTTTCAAATAGTAATGCCTTATCATTGAAAGAGGCTTAAGGAAAGAGCAGCTGATATCCTTGGCATTGCTTGAATCAGATGTTTCCACTTAGTCTTTTTATTCAAGAAATCATCAGTCTTTTCCAGTGTTTGTTTACCCAGATAGATCTTACTCTTATTGGCCCGTATGGCATTAGAACTGTGTCAGATATGATATGGGACCCAAGTTGGCTTTTTTTTTTTCCTCACAAAGCCAGGTAGTGAAATTATATTACCAGTTACAGCAAAACATTTTGTTTTTCCTTCACAAGCAACATTAAATGTAGATTCTTTATACTAAAGCTATTGACTTGTAGTGTGTTGGTGACATGCATGCAGGAAATTGCTACTACCATAAAGAACGGTAAACCACATTACAATCAAGCCAAAAGAATAAAGGTTTTGCTTTTGTTTTGTATTTAATTGTTCTGTCTTTGTTTCTATCTTTGACATGCCATTTAAAGCTAAATTTCTATTATGTAAAAAATGGATCTATCAGAAAAATATAAATGTAAAGAATACACATTAAATATAATAATTCATCTTTAAATTTTTTCATGGAATGGAAATCAATTAAGAAGAGTGTATTGGATATCTAGTTTTAATATTGGCCAAAAATCTAGATATGGTATTGGGTAGAGTACTGGAAAGTTACAAAAATTAATAAAAAAATTGACTAACATTTTAAATTGTGCATCCTTTCTCCTTCCAGTCTACCTACTGTTTTCTTTTGTTCCTCTTTTCACTCCCGTTTCTTCCCTATGTTTTCTTGATCTACTTTTCTATATGCTTTTTCATCCTACCTTGGGCTCTCAGTGTTTTTCATTCAGGATATTTTTCTTGTTGCTTTTCTGTTCACCCAGTCCCTTGTTAATTACATTCTATAGACAATGGCTCTGTGCACTTAAACCCCTAATAATTTGCTGTCACTGTAAAAAATCCATAGACTATCATTATGTTCATTTCTACAATTCCCTTGGCAAAAATTCTAAGTGAGCTTAGATCTCAACTCTTCATAATATAGTAACAAAATTCACAAATGGCACAGTTTTGGTTTTTCTACTTAATTATGAGCAATTAGAAATGTTTCTCAATTCCGATTACATACTAGAATTACGTGAGATGCTTTTTTAAAACAGCCAATGCATGGACCAGGACCAGACCCATTGAACTCATATCTCTGGGGATGAGACTTAAGCATCTAATATTTTTAAGGCTCGCCATTGATGTTGGTTCATGCTAAGGGTTGAAAACCAGTGAGTCAGTGTCTCTTTGCCCAATAGGAAAAAATATTCTACAGAAAATGAACCTTTCCTGTTTCAGAATTTCATTACATAATTCATTGTATATAAAGTAAGGCTTCCAATACGGTAGCTTTGGGGATATTTACCTTTTAGTACAAGGAATTGACATTGATCCATTTATGTCAGGGGTTAGTGACTGAGACTGTAGTTAGTGAAAGGGAATTCTATCAGTGTTGCTTTTGAGAGCTTTTTCAAATTATACACACATACACAACATGCACCCCCAATTATTCCTAGTGCATACTGGGTGAGATGAATATGCAGATGGTTTAGGAAACAGTACGGATTCATAAAGCAGCTTTCTGGGTGAACCCTATTTCCCCTCTTGGGTAAGAACCATTAATCTGGACCAATGGGAGACAGCATTCTGTTTGTGATGATCAAGTCACAAATCTAAACAACAAAGACTTCTAGCCTCTACTTCTCTATGTTCTCCTGAGTTCTGTATAATACAGATGGATTTACAAAAAGAAGAGGGGCGAGAGTATGAGAGGGGTTGAAAACGCAGAGGAGACGGAAGGAGGGAGAAGAACAAATGGGGAACATAAAGGAAGGGACAGGGGTTTAAAAATGGGAAGGAATGCTTTATAAATTATCCTCTGAATAAAGGTCTTGCTGTTAATAACTACAGCAATAGTGAGAGAAAGGGGAAGGAAGAGGCGTGCGGGAAAGAAATTTGGCTTAGTTGTCAATATGTTAGATAAGCAATGTAAATGTGTTTCTCCTTCCTTTTTTTTAAAGCGAAATACCTACGAAAAAGGTGAAGAGGGCATTATGCAAGTAAATGCTACAATGATCGCATTGATAGTGGGGTTTTTTCTGTCATCAGAACTAAATAAATATTTGTCTACTGCATATTAACTTTGCTATAGGAGCTGAGAGATCAAAGATGAAATTAACTGTCTAAAAGAAGGGTATAGCCAGAGGTGAAGAACCTTGAATGTCATGCTAAAGTGTTTGGAATTTATTCTGTTGGCAATGAGGAGTGATTGATCCCTCCTGACGAGTAGAATGGCAGTGAAATTAGATATATCTGTCCCTATTTAATGTGATAGTAAGAAGACTACACTGCCCCTACTTTGCAATATTTCACAGAGATCTCGTTTTCCCATCTATTTTTAAAGATGTCTGTGTTCTTATCTTTCATATATATTTTAAAAGTATGCATAGATTAAAAGACAAAAATAAATTTTAAAAATCTAACATTTTTTGTTAATAGCATACCTTAACCTATTTATATTTATTTTCTACACAGATACATTTGATTTTATTTTAATTACCTTAGTCTGTGCTTTTTATTTGTCAGGTTTCTCTTCTTTTTCTTCCTTCCCTTCTTGTCCGCTTTTGCATTAATTTTGTTATGTTTATTCTATTTCCCATATCTGTACTGGTTCAGAAAATACACATCTTCCTTCCTCTCTCCCACCCTTTCTCCCTTCCTTCTTTCCTCCCTTCCTTCCTTTTCTCTTGCTTTTTTTTTTTATATAAGTGATTGCTCTTAAATTTTAACGTGCATACTTAGCTAGTGAAATATAATAAACAGTTGTACTCTTATCTGGAACAATGAAGCTCCTAAGACTGTTTACATAGTATTGCCTACTCTTATGTGATTTTTGTTTACTATTTTAATTCTACTTTGTCTGACACCCAACAAATTAAACAATATTATTGTAAATCTGTATAGTCAGTGCTTAGTCAGACTTAACATGTTAATTATTCCTTCCTAAAATATGTTTCTTCTACTTCCTTTTGTGTTCTAGTTCCTTCTTGAAATATATGAGGAATTCTATGAGTAAGTTCTGTGAGTAGCAAACTGAATCCATTTGTCTTTTTCTGAAAATGGCTTTATTTCAGCCATATCTTTAGTGGTCTAATTTAGATTATAATTATTCTGGGGTTTTTTTTCAACTTTTTGAGTCTAGTTATGAAATTACTTTTATTAATCTGACTCAGAATTTGTGCTAATATAACTTGAGAATTGACATGTTTATTAATATCTATAATTTAGCAAATTTCAGGAAAAATTTCAGCTTTTAGCAAACAAATATTTTCTCATCCTGTATTTTTTCTATCTTCTCCATCCGGAACTCCTGAGGGTTGTATGTTGAAATTTCTAAATCTTTCACCCATCTCTTTTACTGTCTTTTTCTTATGTTCAATGTTCTTTCTGGGTAATTTGTCAGGTTTTGGTATCGGATAATGCTGGCTTCATAAAACAAGCTAAGAATTGTCCATTCCTGAAGGAATTTCTGTTAAGAGTAGAATGATTTCTCCCTTAAATATTGATAGAATTCATTAGTAAGACCATCTGGAATTTGAGTCTTCTTTGTAGGAAAGCTTTTAATTACAGATATTTGTTCCTTTAAAAGAAATAGGTCTATTATGATTTTTCCTTTTTGTTGTTGTTTTGGTAAGTTACATTTTCTAAAGAATTTGTTCATCTAAGTTATTGAATTTACTCATAAATAGTTCATGTTATTCAATTATTATGCTTTTAATATTGGTGGCATCCCTAGTCATATCATTTTTTCATTTCTGGCATTGAAAATTTGTAATTTACCTTTCTTTCTTGATTAGATTATCTAGGGTTTCAATTTTATTGATGTATTCAAAATGCCAACTTTTGGTTTATTGATTTTCTCTGCAGTTTTTCAGTAGTCTATTCAGTGATTTCTGCTCTTTTCAATCCCACTATGATTAAGTATGTTGTTTGGTGTAGGGTTTTAAAACAGATACCCATTGTCATCTAAACACAGAAATCACTGTAATTCCTAATCTGAGAGTTTCCAGAATCATTAGTGCACACTGAATTTTACTAAATTTTTATTGTGCCTTATTTAGATAATCATGTTGCAGTTATAATTCTTTATTTTGGCATTGTAGTAGATAATGTTGATTGCCTTTAGAATGTTAATCCTAATTATTATGGAATTGAATCCAATTTGGTCATTTACATTATCAATTTCATATTTTGCAATATTTAGTTTTCTAATCTTTTGGTTCATATTCTCACATCTACATCTGTGAAACAGGTTGGCTTACAATATTTAATTCTTTCTAATAAGAATATTAAAGTGCTTTTAGGTTTGGATCATAAGAAGGGCGCCTGGGTGGCTCAGTTGGTTGAGGTTTGGATCATAAGATTATGGTAGGCTCTTAAAACAAGCTGGGAAAGGTTTCTCCTTTTTTTGTTCTCTGTTAGAGATTAAGTAGGAGTGGTGTTAATTTTTCCTTAATTATTTGGATGACTCATGAAGTCTGGGCTGGATTTGCTTTTTATGTTCAATTTTAATCGTGTATTTATTTTCCTTAATAGGTAGAAGACCATTTAGTTTTCCTGTTTCTTCTGGTTTCAGTTGCCATTAAACTATTTTTGTTCTAATAATTAACCCATTTCAAATGAGATTTCAAGTTTATTCACATAAAGTTACTTATAATTTTATATTATCTTTTAAACTCTGGGATTTGTAGTAAAGACCATTTACCCTCATGATATTAATTATAGTAATATCACATTTTATTATATTAATTATTATCTATTGAGAACTTTTGGCAGTTTAAATCTGTATAGCATGACTTTTTCTATATTATTATTAATTTTGGTTGCTTTCATATTTATAATTTTCTTCCTTCTATTTCATTGGTTCTAATTGACTATATTTTATAAATTATTAAAATTTATTTTCAGCTTTTATTCATTCTTTTTTAGTAAATGCACTAAGGCTAGACTATAAATTTCTCTAAGCATGGTTTTAATAAAATTCCACAAATTTTGTTATATTTTATTTTGCTACCATTTAGTTAAAAAAGTCTTCTAATTTCTATTGTGATTTCTTCTTATTAAAAATTTGGAAGAGTACTGTTTAATTTCCAAATATTTGAGGAATTTTCTAGGTATTTTTGTTTTGACTTCTAATTTATTTTCCCTTTATTCAGATAATACAATCTGTATGATTTTACTCGTTTAACTTTGGGGGGACTGCTTTATAGCTCAGCAGCTTAGCAAATGTAATGTAGTTTCATATATAGTTAAAAATAAAGTCTGTTACTCAGTTGTTATTGCAATGTTTTATATACATTTAATAGATCAAAGTTGTTAATCATGTCATTCAACATACAACTTTATTGGCTTCTTTTGTGTGTTTTATTCTACAATACATCACACATTTTTAATTGGTAAATCTTATAGTATAGTATTGAAGCCGATCTTTAGGGAGTCAGAGATTATCACCCCATGCTCAATTCTAGAAAGGCTGCCTATTAAAGACTGCATTATTAGAAGGAATTATGAGTGGGTTTCTAACTGTTGTCGTTATTTGCCCACACTAACAAGCATTCTCTTGTAAAACAAACCAGTATTTTAGGAAAACAGATTCTTATGTGTTTTGGTTGGCCTTTTGTGTGTGTGTGATTCCTCAAAGAGTTCAACACATAATTGCCATACAATCCAGCAATTCCTCTCATAGGTATACATACACCCAAGAGAAACGAATACGTAGACATACACACAGAAATGTCTACACAAATGTTTGTAACATAGCTATAACAGCAAAAAGGTGGAAACAACCTGAAAGTCCTTCATTGACTGTAGTATATACATACAATGAAATACTATTCAACCATAAAAAGGAATGGAGTACTGATATATTCTACAGCTTGGATTGACCTCAAAAACATTATGCTAAATTTAAAAGTCCAGAATAAAAGGTATGATTTATTTTATGTGGCATATCTGTAATAAGCAAATCCATACAAACAGAAACCAAGTTAGAGCTTACTATGGGGTGGTGAAGGCAGAATAGGGAGCGGTTACTTACTGGTTACAGAATAGTGAGTTATTACTTACTAGTTATAGGGTGTTGTCCAAGGCAATTTAAAGGTTTTGAAACTAAAGATAGATTGTGGTTACACAACATAGTGAGAACACCAAATGCCGCTGAATTGTACATTTTAATATAATTTTGTAAATTTCACTTCCATGAAAATATATATGAAAAAAATAGTTAATATTATTGCAACCCTACACACGAGGGGGCGCTACTTCCATTATGAAACATGCTTAGCATTTTTTTTCTCTGCTCAAGAGAGTTACTTTTGCAAATACACTTTGCGCTTATTTTGCATCTATTTTCGATGTGAAAAAATGGAAGCAACTACCTTTTAGAAGCATTTGTGGGAAACAATGTTTTACATTTGAATGTATCTCTTCAGGAAAAGGCAGTTTGTGAAGCATCTTTATTAAGAAGAGATTTCTTTCTTTGAACATGAAACACCTCATAGTTGAAAACCCAAACCAACACAAATAAATTATGAAACCAAAGAAATGATGACTAGAAAGCATTTCAGAGATTTGAATGAACCCAAAGTCCACATACATAGAGTTTCAAATAACTTTCATTATTCCTGTAAGTAATCAACAGGGTTTTGAAAATGTTTATCCATATTTTCATAAGCACAATAAAATCTGGTTGTCCAACTAAGCTCATGTCTTAAATGCTTTCTCTGACTCATGAAATAACTCATCATTTAATCATTAATAAAGCTGTATTTGTTGAATTAGTGTCAGGAATAAAATAATCAGACCATAATCTCCCTGAACTACTGTGGCCAGGGTTTTAACAAAAACACACAGGAAGGGTCATTCATTCACATGTGTGAAATATTTATTTTCAACTACAATCCACACAATAGGTATTCTTCCTACAAAGAGAATGTCCTTCTGCTACTGTACACAACAAATCCCCAAAGCAGCAGAGAAAAATTAGTCCAAGAAAACATGGTCCCCAAAGTAAATCTAATCCAAGGCATTCTAATTAGACCATATATATAATTATAGCATTGTACAGTCGTTCTTGGGTTAACTTATAAAGTCAGCAGTCAGCATTTTTTAAGGCATGCTAACAGGAAGCAAAGCCTCCCTCAGGAATCAGCTGATAAACACTACAAAGGACAGGGCACCTGGGTGGCTCAGTCAGTTAAGTGTCTGACTTCGGTTCAGGTCATGATCTTGTGGTTCGTGAGTTTGAGCCCTGTCGGGCTCTGTGCTGACAGCTTAGAGCCTGGAGCCTGCTTTGGACTCTGTGTCTCCCTCTCTCTCTGCTACCCTGTCCCCCAGCTTGTTCTTTCTCTCTCTCTCTCTCTCTCTCTCTCTCTCTCTCTCTCTCTCACACACACACACACACACACACACACACACACAAATAAATCAACATTAAGACTATAAAGACCAAATTCTGAGAAAAATCAGGATAGTCTTGCTACAAAGTCCTCTGTGAAACAAGAAACAGGCATTCCAGAATAGTCAGTTTGGGACAAAACTCAGTGCAGGGCTTGGCAAAACAATCTAAAAATTTAGAAACATAAGCTTAATCACTGACCTTTTCTTAGAGAGATCTGGGAATACACTAGAACCTGTATAGTCAATATATAAGGCATATATAGATTTTCCTAAGATGTTTCAATTCAGTCATTCTAAAACCCAACAAATGAAATATCTTTTTGTCCTCTCCATGAAATAACTTTCAGATATTGTTATAGTGTATTGGTTTTCAAATGCCAATAACAAATAAGCACAAATGTGGCAACTCAAAAAAAATGTTTATTATCTCACTGTTTCTGTGGGTCAGGAATTTGGGCACAGCATACCTGGGTTCTCTGCTCAGAATCTCACAAGACTGTAGTCAAGATATAGACCAGTCGTGGGGTCTCATCTGATGCCTGGGGGCCTCTTCAAAGCTCACGTGGTTTTTGGTAGATTTCAGTTCCTTACAGTTACAGAACTCATGGTCACTGGTTTCTTCAAAGCCGGCAGGATCTGTTTAAGTCTCTAAGTTCACTGTAATGGCAAATACATGTCACTCTACATTTGTCCAAACTCATAGAATGCAAAAGAACAAGAGTGAACTGTAATGTGAATTATGGAGTTAGCTGATTTTCATGTGTCAATATAGGTTTATCAATAGTAACAAATGTACCACTCTGGTGGAGGGTGCTGGTAACGGGAGAGATGATGCGTATGCAGGGCAGGAGGTATACGGGAAACCCCTGTCCCTTCCTTCCTCTCAATTTTGCTGTGCACCTAAAACTGCTCTAAAAATAAATAGTCAATAAATAAATAAGTTTTTAAATAAAATTAAATCAGTTGATTTACATCTGCAAAATTGATTACATCTGCAAAATTCCTTTACCTTTGCCATATGTCTCTGGTTAAAAACAAGTCACAGATTCTGCCCCCATGCAGGTAGAAAGAACTATACCAGGGTGGCATAGCTCATGGTGGGAGCATGGTGGGGGAGAGGGGTATTCTTGGTGTGTCTGCCACATTAGCTGAACTAAATGAAACCTGACTATCCCAACCAAAATTATGTTGCTCACAGGAGATAAGCCAGAAAGAAAGCACCTTCTTCGGCAACCCTCTTATCAGCGTAGAATAACAAGGCCGATTTCTGTCTGGGTGATTACATATATCACACAAGCAACAACTGCAACCAGCCATCACTCTTCAGCCTTCACACCAGCATATTCATTCATGTGCACCCCAAATAAACTATCTTTCCCTATCAGACAATGACCTAAGTATTAACAATTGTTTTTCCTTGTCCAGAGGATACTTTCTTTAGAAGCCTACAGCCTATTTTTTTTTTTATTGTAATCAAATCTCTACCAGTAACTAAGTAGAAAAATCAAATGGGCTTTATCTACTAGAATTTATCTAATCATAATTTATAACTTGCTCAGTACATAAGGAATCTCTGGGGCATTTACTGACGTTTATTCTATTTTTTTAAACTCACAGTGATTCATTCTCACATCACATCACTTAACTTTGCACATGACTATTTCCAGATGGCACTGAAACGATCTGGCATCCAGACACTGTTTACTGCATTAATGAAAAGAAGTGGTTAGTCTATACAAGTCCTAGTCTGAAAAATCAGAACCTCAGGGAGAAAAAATAGGAGATCCTTTAAATCTCAGCTACAAAGAAACAGAAAGTAACAAGTAAAAGAACACTAAATAAAAAATGCTAAGCTTGAAGAGTCTTCTGTCAGGGCAGTAATGACCTTAGAGAAATAGACATTGGAGGAAGTTTCAGAAGTTAACAATCCTGCAGGTTGGTTTTAAATCCTGCCTGCATGATCTTGAATAATTTGTTAGTCCTGGGAGTTATTTACGGCATTTGGAATAATTACCTGAAACCGAAATTTAACTCTTACTTGAGGACCATTTGTAAGTCCTGATTAAATTAATTGTTAGAAATAACAAAGCCATCAGGTCAATCAATGAGTAAGCGTATGCTTAAGGCGTGTCACATGCCCAATGCAAGGCTAGGCCAGGCCACGTGACAGGCTTGAGTTTGATATAAATCTGGATCTAGTAATGAAGGGGTAAAGGTATTGAAGAAGTCTTGTCGCCGGACAAAGCTGGTTATCTTTTAGGTATCCAATGACATAATGACTTGTCACAGAATGGCTTGTTGCAGATTAATACTTGTATTCTTGTCTTTACGCAAGTAGGGGAATCCCTAGGAATGCAGGGGGCTACTTCCAGAGTGTTTAGTAACCACAAAGACAACCGTGCATCTTGGCCCCCTTGGAAGGCTTTGATGTCAATTGCTCAAGATTAATCAGTCACTTGTGTCAAAATTAGGGAAGGCGCCCAGGGTGTTGTGTCACCACTCCCATGTAGACAATAATACCAGGAATATAGCAGGTGTTTATTCAATATTGCTGAAAAATTGAATGCACGGCAATCTGTATATAGCCTTTCTGAAGGGTTCAGGATAACTCGGATCTTGTAGCAGTCTTTGCCATGAGAATTTCCCCTGCCCTGTACCCACTGGACCGGGCATTTTCAGGCACCCTTCCAGCTCCGCCACTTTACCTGTCTGGTCACAGTGGAGGGAGGATGAAGGTCCAGCTACATCAGATTCTCTCTTACAATCTGAACTGAAGGCACAGAGATTAGTACTTAAAAGTTGAACTATTGAGGGGCATCTGGGTGGCTCAGTTGGTTAAGCATCTGACTTTGGTTTTGGTCATGATCTCACTGCTCATGAGTTCAAGCCTCACGTTGGGCTGTGTGCTGACGGCTCTGAGCCTAGAGCCTGCTAATGATTCTCCCCCCTATCTCTGCCCCTCTCCTGCTCACGCTCTGTCTCTTTCTCTCAAAAATAAGTAAATGTTAAGTTGTTTTTTTTTTTTTTTTTAGAAATTGAACTATTTAATGGAGCTAAGAAGACTCTGACTTTCTGAGGATAAGTTTTTTATAATTTCTTTGGATTCTATGAAATATCTTTTTAGTAAATCCCCTTTTCATTCATTTACTTTTGTTTTACTTTGGAGATTATATTGCTTTCAACCAAAGATGTCTTAAGGCTATCAACAGGCTTTTGAAATGTGCTAGAGGCCAAAGAAAAGATCAGGAGACATCTGTGGGTGATTTACCTTATTTCCTCCTTTTTCTCACTTCAAGCATGAAACCTATTGAACTTAAAACTTTAAAGAATATATAATAGCTTTCTTTCCATCTTCACATTGCAATCTCTTAGGGACATAGCAAGTTAAACTCAGTTAAGTTTATTTTCTAGAAAATGTTTTTCTATCAACAACAATAGCTCCCTAGCATAAAGAGGGGAGGGAGAGAGAGAGAGGAATATAAGTTTTTACTTCTCAGTAGGAGTAGTTTAACATAAAGAAAGTGACAGATGTATTGTCAAGAACATGAAGAGATTCAGTAGCTGTTAACACTTTTGTTGAGCATTCAGTAGAGGTTTGCTATTTATAAGCTGTAGTTTATAGATTGTCTGGCTCTAGTTTGTTTCACAATACATATAATATTAAATGAACATATACATATATTTAATAAAATATAAGTTTGTATCTTATGTTGATTTTTCACAATCATAGAACTCTGAGAACTATGAAGAACAAAGGGTTACAAAATATTATGTTTAAACTATCTTAAACTGAGCACCTCAGTGGCTCAGTTAATTGTCCAACTTCAACTCAGGTCATGATCTCATGGTTCGTGGGTGAGAGCTCTGCATCAGGCTCTGTGCTGACAGCTCAGAGATTGGAGCCTGCTTTAGATTCTGTGTCTTCTTCTCTCTCTCTGGCTCTCCTCCAGTTTCTCTCTGTCTCTGTCTCTCAAAATAAATAAGTGTAAAAAAATATTTTTAACTTATACTAAATAGTATTATTTTAAAACTTCTATAACTTTTTAATTTTTTAATATTTATTTATTTTTTTAATATTTCTTTATTTTTGAGAGAGAGAGAGAGAGAATGAAAGTGGAGGAGGGGCAGAGAGAGGGAGAGAGGGAGACACAGAATCCAAAGCAGGCTCCAGGCTCTGAGCTGTCAGCACAGAGCCCTATGTGGGGCTCCAACCCACAGATCACGAGACCATGACCTGAGCCGAAGTCAGACGCTCAACCAATTGAACCACCCAAGCGTCCCTATAACTTTTTAATATCTAAGACTGCTTTGCTTCTTTTTTTCTTGGATATTTTTATTACAGTTTTCAATATGCTTAAAATATTTTATAAGATTCATATACTTAAAATATATCCTATGATGAAACTCACCTCCTTTAGAGAATATACAATTTGATTGATAATATATTGCTGATTCTTACTCTGCCAAGAAATGTAAGTTCAAATAGGCTAGAGAGAATGATTAAAAACTAAAAATTGTATCTGTTGAAGTTATTACTGTATTTGGTACCTAGTCATTGGAATAACAATCACTAATATCACAGAAGCACATGCCTCCCCAATATGCCACATTGCCGTGGACTCTGTGGATCTGTCTGCCTCAGCTCCTGCTTTGCCCTCATGGTAGCAGCTCACCCCACGGTTATTGCCCAGTCTCATTCTACAACTCTTTTTCTGACTACATTTTAGCTCAACCAGAAGATTGACTCAAATCTCCTGTTGTCATCCTCTCTCATTCCAAATTCAGTAGTGAAAGATGGCAGGATGTACATTTACACATATCAGTGGGCAAGAGCCCAAACTTCAGAATCAGATCTTGTCACCACTGGCTAATCATCTGGATATACCGATGATGTTCACTCTGCAGCTGAAAGGCTGAGTAGGCAGAATTCCATGGGGAAGCTTGACTTGCTGCTGTGAATGGGTGAGGGTAGCTGTTCCAATCAGGTAATGCAAAACATAATGGAAATAAGCTGTTCTCAAAACACTCTAGTTCTTCTAAAGCTTTTCCATGTCGATGTTAACAGTCAACATCCTTCCTCAGGTTGAACTGTCTTAGGGAAAGTTTTATTGTATCAAGTGTCTTCTAACTGCTTCAACTTTTGAGTAGTTGGGAACAAGGAAGGTGGAAATAATATAACAGAAGCTTGCTTTTGGTTTCACTCATTCATTCAACAAATGTTTGAATGAGCATTTTGTTTTGCAGCCTAGAGACTGAGGATCACCAGTTAACCAGCCGCTCCTTTATTTGGGCCTTTTTGCCCTAAACCCAGCAGCTTCCTGAAGACTGTCTCTTAAAAGTGGCTTTTGTGTCAGGTGTAAGACACATAGCCACGTAAGAACCTAACACGAGGAATATTATACAAGGTACAGGATTGAGAGTATTTAAATAGTACATAACACCAAAGGGAAGAGAACATTGGGTTCTTATAGGCAGCCAGTGAAAAGAGCATAAAATGGCTTTACCACCTCATGATGCCAGCCATCCCAAGAGAAGTCTATTTGTGTAAGTCATGGAATTGAAGCTATTTCTCTGCAGGAAGTTGGGTGTTCCTGTCCATGACTGTGTACTAAATGAGCTAGTGCCACGGTAATCTAATCACAGGGAGTGTGAGACAGCCCCTCATAGGCAGCCATGACGCAGAAGAGCTGGTGGGATTAACTGAACCCAGCAAGAAAGCTTCAGACCCAACAATAAAGCCTCTGGGGAAAGGAGTAGCATCATAGTGGCCCCTCCTCAAATATACACTGGGTAGAGTCCCCTGAATCTGTTTGTGTTCTAGAGAAGAGCAAATTGTAAATTAAAAACTACGTTCTCTAACATATGTGAAATACTGGCGTGAGAAATAGTGTTTCAGGACTCATCCAGTATACCGGTATCTCCACTTTACAGTAGTATCAGTATTTCCTGGGAACTTGTTAGAAATGCAAATTCACTCGTCCACCTTCGGTCCAGTAAATCCAAAATGTGAAAAGTGGAGCCCAGCAGTCTGTATTTTAAGAAGCCCTTCTGGTGATTCTGATGCACACCAATGTTTGAACACCATTAAACTAAAGAGGCTTTACTCACTCTTCCAGGTCCAGGCTTTCTGTGTCTGTTTTTATGCCACCACCATACTGTATTAATGGTTACAGATATGTAATATAGTTTGAAATTAATAAGTGTAATGCCTCCAGCTTGGTCTTCTTCCATAAGATTGTTTTGCCTATTCAGAGTGTTTTTGTGGTTCCATACAAATTTTAGGATAAAAACTATTTCTGTGAAAAATATCATTATAATTTTAGTAGGGATTACATTTAATCTGTAGGTACTTTAGGTCATAAGGATAGGTTATCAATATGAACCCTTCCAATCCAAGAATATGTGGTATTTTTCCATTTCTTTGTGTCTTCCTCAACTTCTTTCATCAATGTCTGATAGTTTTCAGGATACAGATCTTTTCACCCCTTTGGCTAAATTTATTCCCAAGTATTTTACTGTTTGTGATGTTATTATAATTTACTTTCTTAGTTTATCTTTCAGATAGTTTATTGTTAGTGTATAAAAACATAACTGGTTTTTGTATATTGATTTGTATCCTGAAAATTTACAGAGTACATTAATTAGACCTAACAGGTTTTTTTCATGTAAACCGTTAGGGCTGTCTATGTGTAAGATCATGTCCTCTGAAAGCAGAGACCATTTTACTTCTTTCTTTCTGATTTGGATGCCTTTTAATTCTCTGGCTAGGACTTCTAGTAGTAGGTTGAAGAAGAGCAGCGGGAGTGGACATCCTTGTGTTGTTCCTGATCTTAGAGGAAAAGCTTTCAGTTTTTCACTTCTGAGTGTGATCTTAGCTGGGGACTTGTCGGTATGTCCTTTATGATGCTGAGGCACATTTCCTCGTTTGTCGAGAGTTTCTATCACAAAGAATGTTGAGTTTTGTCAAATGCTTTTTTCTGCACCTATTGAGATGATCATATGATATTTGTCCTTCACGTGCTAAGATGGTTTGTCTCTGTTGCTCTGCATGCTGAGCCATCTCTGAATCCCAGGGATAGACCCCACTTGACAATGGTGTATGAGCCTTTTAATATGCTGTTGAATTTGGTCTGCTCATATTTTGTTCAGGATTTTTGCATCTGTGTTCATCAGGAATATTGGTCTGTAGTTCTGCGTTCCTACTGTGTCCAGATCTGGTATCAGGGCAATACAGGCCTCCTAAAATGGGTTTGGACGTGTTACCTCTTCCTCAGTTTTTTTGGAAGAGTTTGAGAAGGTTTGATTCTTCTTTAAATGTTTTAGAATTCACCAGTGAAGCCACCTGAGCCTGGGTTTTTCTTTCTTGGGAAATTTTTGGTTACTGATACCATGTCTAACAATTCCACTCATTACAGGCTTGTTTCTTGTAGTCTCCCATTGACCCAGCACTGTCCTGGTCTAGACTCTGCTGACCAGTTTCGTGTGGGAAAGATTATTTGCCCACAGGTGAGCAGGCAGCACCAGCTGTACGGGGTTTGGCAGCTCCTGCTCCAGGGACAGCCCACAGCGCAGTTGCTCTGTGGCTCCCCCAGCTGAGGCCAGTCTCGGTGAAGACTTCAGGGGTCCTCCAGGGCCCAGGATGTCTGCGTCTGCAGCAGTCGTGAGAGCGGTTCCATTCTTCGGTGGCAAAGGCTGCGGGAGACAGTGTGGCTGACAGGACCCCTCTCGGCACCAGGTCTGGTTTGCGGGCATCCTGCAGTCACGATAGCACTGGTGTCTGATGTGCAGCCACAGGGCAGGCCCAGAGTGCGGGCACATAGGAAAGAACAAACAGCTCTGGCGGTCAGGGGCTGGCCGGCCCTCTGTGGCAGTGGCTCTGGTACCTCCGATGCCTGCGTGCGCACGTGGAGCAGCTACAGGCCAGCGGCTGGGCCGTGCGTGTGTAAAGAACGTCGTAGGAGCTGAGGTCCCAAGTGCAGGCAAGTGCTCAGCGGCTGGAGCTCTGGGGTTCAAGGACAACGTGGGGGTGCAGGGGAGGGGGCCTGCTGGCCTCGGTCCCAGGATGACGCAACAGTAGCTCCTTCCCAGGAGGCACACAACAGCGTCTCCAGCCACGGGGCGGGCGGCGGGGCGGGGGTGTCTGCAACAGTGATGTCACTAAGGACGTGGGTGGTATCAGCTGTGATACTGACAGCGGTAGTGATAGTCCCGCCCTTCCTTGTTTCTGCCTTCTGGGGATAACACAGCTATGCCATTGCCCACCAATCCCTTTTGTAAGTTAATTTAAATCTTGAACTCTCCTAGGGCTATTTTATTTCATTTTATTTTAATGTTTTTATTTATTTTTGAGAGGGAGAGAGAGAGAGAATAGGGGAGAGGCAAAGAGAGAGAGAGACAGAGACAGACAGACAGAATATGAAGCAAACTCCAGGCTCTGAGCTGTCAACACAGAGCCCTACACAAGGCTTGAACTCATGAGCTGTGAGATCATGTCCTGAGAGGAAGTTGGAGGCTCAACGACTGAGCCACCCAGGTGCCCCTCCTAGAGCTATTTTAATTCATGGATTGCTAACTGTATCTTCCTTCCTTCCTTCCTCCCTTCCTCCCTTCCTTTCTTTCTTCTTTTATGTGAGGGTGGGTGAAAGAAAGCTCTGCCATCTGGCTGAAGTCCTACATCCATCTTTTTCTATTCACACAGAATAGTCAAGTAATATTTACCCAAGGGTCAAGATTTAATAAAATTAACTTTTACTGCTTCATTAAGTACATTCTTTTTTTAAATTTTTTAACGTTTTATTTTATTTTTGAGAGAGAGATAGAGACAGCGTGAAAGTGGGAGGGTCAGAGAGAGAGGGAGACACAGAATTAGAAGCAGCCTCCAGGCTCTGAGCTGCCAGTCAGCACAGAGCCGAACGTGGGGCCCGAACCCACGAACCATGAGATCATGACCTGAGCTGGTCAGATGCTTAACCGACTGAGCCACCCAGGCACCCCTCATTAAGTACATTCTTGAGTGCAACTGATGTTTTCTGTTTTTCCCCTGAAAGTGTGTGGCAACAAGAATACAGTGACTAGAAGACAACACTAGAAATGCAGAGCAGTTGATCCCACTGCTGGTGTTTGTGCTCAGGCACCCCCGTTCCGCCCGTCATTGCTTTTGCACTCCATCTATGCAAGTATCAACAATGTGGGGAGGAAAGCAGATGTCTCCGTGTTATCATGATGTTTTGACCCCATTGGCACTCTGCGAGGGTCCTGGGGACCCTCAAAGGTCCATGAACCACACTTTGAGAACCACTTATTAAATAGAGTTCCCTATCACTTCATGGTACTTCCAGTAAAATGTAGGCTTTTTAGGGTTAGGGATACCTGCTGTCTGGTCTGTCATTTTACTTCCAAAGCCTAGAAAAGTGCTCAGCATAAAATACTGCAAAATAAATATGTGCATAACAAACAAATAGAGTTAATGTTAGCTATATTCGAAGCTTGCACTGCACTGTTTTTTGATTTTTGTTTTTTTTATAGCGTTCCCCTAGTAAATGCCTGTCAGTTACTTTGACTGATAGGGAAAAATAAAAACAAAAAAACAGACTGTATAAAGCCGGCTGCTTAAAATGCTTACTCGGCACATGGAGATTTCCTAAAAATTACAGTCAAAGTGATTGTGTCTAATTCCATGGGGAAACGAGTCTTGTGCCTGAAAACAATAGGAGCTGCTTCTGATGCAAGCTCTAGAAGCTTCCTCATCAGTGAGCCAGGCACAGATGCAAAATACATTCTTTTCTTTCTGTTTTTTTTTTCTTTTACAAAGCTTCACTTAAAAGGAGGTGCAGAGAGTAATTATAAAAAAGTTAATTTCCACTTGCTTTTTCAACTACATTTTTTAAAAACAGAAATACCTGCTTTTTATCTCAATTATTTGTTGCTATAAATAATATAGTAATGGCAAAGTTCAGTAGTGAACTTGTCAGATAAGGAACATGATACCCACCATCAAAAGTCTGCTGCAAGGGCAAGTGCCTCCATACCTTTGTGCTGCCATGTTCTCTGCACAGAGCCTTCTCTCCCCCGTCCCGGAAAGGTAAACCTTACCCATCCTTCAAACCTAACCCCGAGTTTTACCTCCTCCCAATGGCCTTTTACTCTTCCCCAGATGCAGGTTATTTTTCCATCTGTTTCCCCTGTCAATTATGCATATCCTACTGCAGCCCGTAGCACAATGAATTTTAGTTGTTCTTTGGGATTGTTGTTGCTTTTAAAAATGAAGCATCACTATCCTGTTGCAAGAATCAGGCAAAGCCGTCTTATCTTCTGATTATCATACAAGTACATCAGGATGCATGCCCTCTTACAAGATTATCACCTAAGAAAAACCGTAGATTTCATAAATGCTGTATAAAACTCGGCAACCTTGAGTAAATCCAAAGAATAATAAAGTAGCAAGAAAGAGAATGAAAAACAGTTTAATTCTTAAGTGTTTTTCAGAACCTTTGAGGAAAAAGTGCATTAATAAACAGGACAGTCCACCTCCTTGCCACCAAGCAAACTGGGTCTTGGACCAGCAGCATTAGCCTCAGTGACGGCTTGTCAGAAATGCAGACATCTCAGGTCTCAGGCCCCAAACTGGCAATGTTTCACAAAGACTCCATGAGATTTGCATGCTATTTTGTTAATGATTGAAAAGAGGTGGTCTCGCTTCTTAAAAATCACATCCATACGTTTCTCTCATTTTGGGGATTTTCAGAGCAGCTGCCTCATATCTCTGATCTGTGAGTCCTTTGTAACTCTAAACTTCTGCCAATGAGTAACAGAGATCTCCTGGAAAGGAAAACCATCCCAAGAGGAAGGGGGGGGGCGTTGGGGGGAGA
>NW_027551572.1:131446-150535 GCF_008692635.1 Crocuta crocuta
AGTGCAGTTAAGAAGAAAGGGAGTTCTGGGAAGGATGAGGAAGAATATAAGCTCCAGGAGAAAGATGCTTATAGAAGTTGTGAGTGGTTGGCACTACAACATACAGATAGTTGTTTGTTGTATTGTCAGTGAAAAGTAGAACAAATTTTATTTTTTTGAAAATGTTTATTTTTGAGAGAGAGAGAGCATGAGTGCATGTGCAAGCAGACACAAGCACTGTCAGCACAGAACTCAACACAGAGCTCGAACTCACGAACTGTGAGATCATGACCGAAGCTGGAATCAGGAGTCAAATGCTTAACCAACCGAACCACCTAGGCACCTCACAAATTTTATTTTTTTAAGTGTATGCTCTTGAAGAAAAGTTGTTTAACCTATTAGAATCCAGAATACTCTGCTCAGAATCAGCTTTTTAGCAATAGTATTAATTAAAATGAAACTAGTCAATTGCTGTTGGTCTTAAAGTCATCTGAGTTCAGAAAAACACTTTAAAGTCTCTGATCTTTAAAAAGTAAAAGGATAAACCATTGATTTACTATAATTGTTCTATTTCAGCTCACCTATTTGTAGTCTGTGATTTAGCAACTCAGAAGTGGGGTTTTTTTCCCCCTTAAGGTGTTTCTTTCAAAGCTTATTAAACTGGTGACTATGGTTCTAACTCACTACACTTAGAAAAATGGGGACTTCAGGGCGCCTGGGTGGCTCAGTTAGTTAAGTATCTGACTTCGGCTCAGGTCATGATCTCACAGTTCATGGGTTCGACCCCTGCATTGGGCTCTGTGCTGACAGCTAGTTCAGAGCCTGGAGCCTGTTTTGGATACTGTGTATCCCTCTCTCTCTGACCCTCCCCTGCTCATGCTGCTTCTCTCTCTCTCAGAAATAAATTTAAAAAACGTTAAAATTTTTTTAAAAAAGAAAAATATGGACTTCAATAAGAGTCTAGTATAAATGATCTAAGAAGCCTCAAATGCTTACTTTTCACAATAGAAAGTCATTTTTTTTCATATATTCATATTAGGCTGCTTCATATTGAAGGGCTCCCGAGTAAGCCACTATGCATAAAAAGTATTTTAAGCCAAAGGCATTTGGGTTCCTGAAATCCCTTATCTGCCTAAAAGCAGAGCCTCATAAGAGAAGTCAACTGTCATTAATCACCGACCAGGACCAGGGGCAACTCTTATCCTCTCTTCTTAGAGACCAAAATCTACACACCCAAGCAGACATTGCCACAAAACTATCATATCTCATATCTATTTTCCTAAAGACCCATTTATCTTTCAAAAAGTCATTTGTTTTTCCTTAAGTACCCTTTTTTCCTCCTCTAAGAAATCATTTGTTCTTCCAAAAGTGTCACTCTGCCCTTCCCCATCCCCAATTAAGATGGGATGTACGCCCCAAATTCAACCACCTCCCTGACTCACCTTTCTTGTGAACTCTCAGGTACGTATATAATTAAGTCTGGTTTTTTTTCTCTTGCTAATCTGTCATTTGTCAGTTTAATTAGAGGCCTTCAAACACTCAACATAGCAGGGTAAAGTTTTTTGGCTTGCTAAGCGTGTTTAATTTTATCAAATTTGAGGCAATCAAAATTAGTATTAAAATGGTGGACATACCCAGACCAGAATTAGAATGATTTTTACCACTATACACTTATTTATGTAATAAAAGATCAACAAATATGAAATGAATTCACTCTGCATAATCAGTAAAACCATATGAGGCATATAGTAGCATCATTACACATCAATGGTGCATTTAGATTTATCACCAATAGTGATTATCTTCCTTCCTTCCTTCCTTCCTTCCTTCCTTCCCTTCCTCCCTTCCTTCCTTCTTTTCCTTTTTAATTTACATCCAAGTTAGTTAGCATATAGTACAATAATAATGTCAGGAGTAGATTCCAGTGATTCATCCCGTATGTATAACTGACTGAGCTATGGATGACCCAGTGCTCATCCCATTAATATCTTTCTTAATTCCCCTCACCCATTTAGCCCATATCCCCACCCCAGCCCTTCCAGCAACCCTCAGTTTGTTCTCTGTATTTAAGGGTCTCTTATGTTTTGCCCCCCTTCTTGTTTTTATATTATTTTTGCTTCCCTTCCCTTATATTCATCGGTTTTGTATCTTAAAGTCCTCATATGAGTGAAGTCAATATGATATTTGTCTTTCTCTGACTAATTTCGCTTAGCATAATACCTTCTAGTTCCATCTACATAGTTGTAAATAGCAAGATTTCATTCTTTTTGACTGCTGAGTAATATTCCACTGTATATCTATACTACATCTTCTTTATCCATTCATCTGCCGATGGACATTTGGGCTGTTTCCATACTTTGGCTATTGTCGATAGTGCTGCTGTAAACAACCAATAGTGACTCTTCAACCATTCAGGGGTCACAAACTGATGTTTTCTTCAGCTGGCACTTTCCTCAGTGCCATGGTATTAAAAGAAAGAGTGAGGAACGCTTGGGTGACTCAGTCAGTTAAGCGTCCAACTTCGGCTCAGGTCATGATCTTATGTTCATGAGTTTGAGCCCTGCATCAGGTTCTGTGCTGACAGCTCAGAGCAGGGAGACTGCTTTGGATTCTGTGTTTTCCTCTCTCTCTGCCTCTCCTCTGCCCATACTCTCTCTCAAGAATAAATTAAAATAAAATAAAAATATAAAATAAAATAAAATAAAGGAACACAATGGATTTTAATACCTTTAGGAGAGACATACACTGTCTGGTTTTACATCATTTCTACCACTCTGTAGTATCCTATAAGTTTATGTCACTCATTTTACATATTTTTAATTCCTTTGTGGCCCCTGATAACCATTGGGCAAGTATTTCCTGATTTTAATCAGATTATGGAAGATAACTATAGGATGTCTTCTAAATTCTGAATATTATTATCCTAAAGAAAGAGATACATCTGAATCCATATCATTACATTTCATTTCAGCAGACTTTTGTTACATCAACATTATACAAAAACAGCGATAATTCCCTTTAACATCAAAAAAATAACCTGAACTTTGATATTAACACCCCTAAAATTTTGGGGGGCTTATAGACTAATGGAGAGGCTGATGAAAGCTATATACCTTCTCTCCAGCAAAATGTATACACTGCCCCTCTCTCCCAAAATATTTTGAAATCAATTTCAAGTTATTTACAGGCTTTCTAAGGCCCACTCATATTTCTTTTTCATAGGTACTTAACATGGTAAAAACTAAACAACTTGTTTAAAAACTGAGCTTTTGAATAAACTACTATCTTAAGTCTGTGTTAGTGTAATGGTGAAATTATGTCAGATCTCCACACTTGTCTCATATTTTTGTCTTCTCAAATTGAATGTTTTATGATACAAATTCTTGGAGAAAGGACTATATCTTTTGTATCTCTCTCCCGATACAAAGCATAATTCCATACCTGGCAACACTACTAATGATACTGTATTCCTAACCTTTAATATTTGATACTGTATTCCTGATCTTAAATATTCCTAATCTTTAATATTTAATATTTAATATCTGGCAGTTGCATGTAGATTGGAAAGTTGGTTATCAGGAATGTGGAATGCTTTAGTGTTTACTGTTGGTGGCAACACAAAACGAACGTCATTATTAAATATATTTTCATAAAAGATGTGGCATTTATATTAATTTAGTTATTACTATTTAAGTACACAGCTTACCATTTGGCAGTTATGCTCTTTTATGCTATATTATGCAAAGTCTGCAGCTATTTTATTTTATTGTGTACATTTCTGCATGATCACATAGACTACTTTGCCATCCTTTCTAGTATTTCTGATAGCTGAATGACAAAGGCAGGTAAAGGCTGCAATAGAAACTTAGGTACATGTTACCTAACAACCACAGAATTGTCATCACATACAAGATACTCTTACTTGGAAAGCTGTGTTGGTATGAAATGATTTATACTCAACGTGTGTGATTTATTAAACCTCCTTTAGGAAGAAGCAGTTCTTACTATAAATCAAGACTTTGCTTAATTCCTTCATACGATAAACACTAGCATGAAGCACTTTTGTTCTTGAAAAAGAACAGATGTAGTAAACATAAAAGTATCTTTGAATTCCAAGAAAAAATTGACATAAACACCCTAATATGCTGCTTTATTTTTACTCATTGTCTGTCTCATTTAATAAGTACCATCAAATGAATCCGGACTTCACAATGTGACAACTGAAAAGTTTAAAAAGCTGACTGCATTATATCGTAAAGAGCTCTGAAAGTTAAATCTAACAAATTGGCTGGTATACATTGTTTATTCAATATTAATTTTATTCCCCTTCCCTTATCAAGGTGATAGAGTAAGAATTTCATACAAAATTTTCAGAGCATTAAAGTCAGACAATATCTTAGAAAAGTAGCTATATAAAAAAATAAATAAATAAATAGATGAATAAATAAATAAGAAAAGTAGCTGTACGATCTTTGTAAATATACATAATTAACATTGTTCTCTGTTAAGTTTTCCCTCCAAATACTGAAATAAACATGTGATTGTTTCCTTTTGTTCAGAAAGTATGACAAAGATTAGGCTTCATCTGTCTGGGCTTATCTTGATTCCTTTCTGTTTGAGGAATTAGATGAGTGTTTTTCAAGCTTTTTAAAAAGAAATTAAAGAAGGGACAAAATATTTAAGCAGCACCAAATTGTGGCTTGCCCTCATTTCTCCCCTTATAAGAATGATTTAGGAAGGCCTTCAGAACGATTGACCATTTAAGCAACATAGACCCTGAAGAATGGCCAAAACAAAGGTAAAGAAAAGGTTAAGGAAAAGAACTTTCTAGAACCACAGAACAGCATGGGCTAAAACACAGGTATGAAAGTCAAAATGTATATACAGAAAATATGAGTTGTGAGAATCATCCTATAGAACAATGGTTGTCAAACTGTGTTCCAAGAAGTCCTAGAGTTTGTGGAGTAAATTAGTGCCATGGGGGAGGGGAAGGGATGCAAGTATGGGATCTTCAGAGAGCTCTTCAACACCTATAACACTGGAGCACTCCCATTTTTGTTTCTTTACATGATGGGGTTCCATATAGAATTCATTTTGAACAAAATTTTCCACACTGAAACAGAGAAAAAAAATCACCTTGGCATTGTTGTTGAAAACTAAATTTAGCTAGCTTAAGCAAAATAAAGATGATTTATTATAAAGATCTGGGCATTTCTCAGAACCGAGTACAAAAACGTGGTCAAGAATTGAGCCTGGCACTCCAAAGACAGGCATGTATAAAGCCTCTGAAGACACTGAATTCAGGGTGTGAAAAAAATCAAAAGTTCAGAGAGCATGCTTTCTCTGTTTCTCAATCTTACTTCTCTCTGTGAACAGGTTTTATAATTATTTTTTCTGCGGAGGAGTTTTATCTGCTACTCTGTCAACATGGTGGGCGGAAGCAGCCAAGTCAACACTACTAATGTTTACATGGTGCGAGGGACTGACTGACTGGAGTTCTGATCACAGGTAAGGAGAGCAGAGAGATTGGAAAAAAAAAAAGACAGAATGAGTGACCTGTAGGACAACATCAACTGGCTACATTTCTGTGTAAATTGGTGTCTCCAAAGGAAGGTGGGAAGAACAGAAAAGTATTGAGGATATAATGGCTGAAAATCTCCACATTTAATCACATTTATAATTAATGGTTCAAAGAAGCTTCATAACCTCAAGCAGTGTGAAAGTAAAGAAAACTGTATTAAGGCATATCATAATCCCATTGTTGAAAATCAAGTCATAAGAAGACAATGTTGAAAACAGCCAGAGAAAAAAGGCAGACTGAATACAAAGGGCAAAAGCCAAACAAATAAAAAAAAATAATGGCAGACTGGTCAGAAGCACAATAGAGCTGTATCTTTATGTTTTAATGTTTATTTTTGACAGAGAGAGACAGAGTATGAGCAAAGGAGAGGCAGAGAGAGGGAAAGACACAGAATCCGAAGCAGGCTCCAGGCTCTGAGTTGTCAGCACAGAGCCCAACCTGAGGCTCCAGTGGTGAGATCATGACCTGAGCCGAAGTTGGACACTTAACCGACTGAGCCACCCAGGCGCCCCGAGAGCAGTATCTTTAAGTACTTTAAAAAAAGAAAAAAAAAACCTTTTATCCTAGAATTCTGTATACAGCAAAAATAAAATATATTTGTTTTCCAAAAATAAAAGTGAAATAAAAACCTTCTTAGACAAAAAAATGCTTCGAGAATTCATCACCAGTAAACCTTCAGTACAAGGAATGTTGAGGTGAGTTTGTGAAAAGGAAGGAAAATTATATCAGAGAGAAATATAAATCCTTACCAAAAAAATGAGGAACACCAGAAATGGTAAATATCTGGGTAAATATAANGCAGTATCTTTAAGTACTTTAAAAAAAAGAAAAAAAAAACCCTTTTATCCTAGAATTCTGTATAGAGCAAAAATAAAATATATTTGTTTTCCAAAAATAAAAGTGAAATAAAAACCTTCTTAGACAAAAAAATGCTTCGAGAATTCATCACCAGTAAACCTTCAGTACAAGGAATGTTGAGGTGAGTTTGTGAAAAGGAAGGAAAATTATATCAGAGAGAAATATAAATCCTTACCAAAAAAATGAGGAACACCAGAAATGGTAAATATCTGGGTAAATATAAAAAGGTATTTTATCATTTTTAAGTTCTTTTAAAGATACTCAACTATTTAATGCAAAAATAATAATACATTGAAGGATTTAAGCATAGGTAGAAGTAAAATATTTTATAAAATAGGAAAAAGAGAGAAATGGAACTAAATTAACATTTTATACTAAATATAAAATGGTATAATATTACCTATAAAATGTATAATATTAAAGAAGTATATTTTATCCTTAGAATCCTCTTAAATATAAAATAATAAGGTATTACTAATAAGTCAACAATGGAGATAAAACAAAGTCATAAAAATATTCAATCTATAGGTGCCTGGGTGGCTCAGTCGGTTAAGTGCCTGACTTCGGCTCAGGTCATCATCTTACGGTCCATGGGTTGGAGCCCCGCATCGGACTCTCTGATGACAGCTCAGAGCCTGGAGCCTGCTTCGGATTCTGTGTCTCCCTCTCTTTCTGCCCCTTCCCTTCTCATGTTCTGTCTCTCTCTGTCTCTCAAAAATAAATAAATGTTAAAAAACTTTTTTAAAAAATTCAATCTAAAAGAATGAAGAGGTAACTCAATTCGGTTAAGTGAAGGGACTCTTGATGTCCATTCAGATCATGATCCCAGGGTCCTGAGTTTGAGCCCTGCCTTGGGCTCAGCGCAGAGCACAGAGTGGGCTTGAGATCTTCTCTCTCTCCCTTTCTCTCTGACCCTCCCCTGCTTGTTCTCTCCCTCTCTCTCCCTCACTCTCCCTCTCAAAAGAAATAAAATAAAATAAAATAGTTTAGAAGAAAATGAGGAATAAAGGAAAAGGCACTTTGAACAAACAAACCAAACAAGTAGCGGACAGGAGATTTAAAACCAAAATGACTTGGAAAACCTGACAATCTCAAGTATTGGTGAAGATAATGAGGGATTCTCAGCCCCTGTTGCATCTGGGTATGCAAAATAATACAGTCACTTTGGAAAGCAGCTTGGGAGTTTCTTATGAGGTTAAATATACTTATACCATATAACCCAGATTCTATTACGAGGTATTTTCACTCACTTGTGAACATTTGTTGAAGCTTTATTCCTGATAGTCCCTGAGAAAAAGCAACTCAAATTTCCACAACTGGTGAATGGATAAACAAATTGTGGTACATCCATGGAATGAAAATCTACTCAGCTATAAGAGAATAAACTACAAATACAGGCAACAATATGGATGAATCTCATAACCGTTATGCTAAGTAAAGGAAGCCACAGACAGAAGGACTACCTACTATATGGCTCTATTTGTACAAAATGCTCTAAACGGTAAAATTACAAAAACAGAAAGGAGAGCAGTAGTCAACAGCTGCTGGAGGTGGAGGGAAGGGGGCGGCTTTGACTCCAAGTGTGTACCTTGGAACTTCCTGACCCCGAGAGGTTCACTTTAGACTTGAGCTCATTACACTACACAGCCAAGAGTGAAAATCTTCCCCAGACCATTCAGAAACTGTCAGTTTTGGGGGTTGTCTGGGTGGCTTCGTGGGTTAAGTACCTGACTCTTGATTTTGGTTCAGGTCATGGTCTTGCAGTTGGTGAGTTCGAGCCTGGCATCAGGCTCTGCACTGACAGTGTGGAGCCTGCTTGGGATTCTCTCTCTCCCCTTTCTCTCTGCCCCAGTCCTGCTCACTATCTCTCTCACTCTCGCTCTCAAAAATAAATAAGTAAACTTAAGAAATTAAAAAACAAACCTATCAGTTTTATGACTTAATTTTCATTAAAGCTTCTCTGCCAAGAAGTATAAGATTTGTTTTTTTTGCTTGAAAAACTAATTGAAGCTCTTATAGACCAAGGTTACTTTAAACTTGAGTTGTTGACTATAAACAAGAAGCAATCCCTTGAATGCAGTGCATAGACGAAACAATAATACTGAATATAATCCAAAGAATGTGTGAATAAACTGGTATTTCTTCTGAAAAACCTGGTGACAAAAGATTGTATCCAAGCTTGCTGTGAAAGGCAGAATTCTAAGATGGTCTCCAATACTACTGAGTCCTGGTGTTACATACACCCCGCCCCTTATATAATTTTCAGATGTACACATCCAAAAAGTGCCCTAACACGTAAGTGGAAGGGATTTGGGGGATGTGTACGCAAGGCCCAATGAACGCGATAGGATAACACTCCAGCAATTAAGGTACTGATCAGTTGACACTGAGTTAATAAAAAGAAAGATCGGCATGTCTGGATCTGATATAATCAAAGAGGCCCTTTAAAAGGACGTGAAGTCTAAGAGAGCTATTTTCCTGCTGGCCATAAAGAGTGAGCCACCCTGAGTCCTACAACTGCAAGGAAATGAATTCTATCAAAAACTACATAAGCTTGGAAGAAGAGATTTGTGAGGCTCAGATAAGACTCTGGCCTCTAGCTGACACCTTGATTGCAGCTTTGCAGGCCCTGAACAGAGAATATACAGTAATGAGCTTGAGACCTACAAAAACTGAGATAATAAATGGATATTGTTTATTTTAAGCTGCTAAGTGTGGTAATTTGTTACATAGCAATGGAAAACTAATAAGTCCATGCAAAGGAGATGCTGAAGTTCCATTCTGCTAATTATGACACAGACTCTCAATAAAACATCTCCCTGTTACCAGTGCTAGTTGTCTGCTTGTAGTGATGAGAAATTCCTCACTATACACAGTAAGCAGGAGCATCTGGAGAGGAAACTGTCAAGGACCTCGTGTGTGACACTCTTTCCCTTCAAGTAAAAAGATGTATAGGTAAAAAGTTATATCTTACCTCTCCAACTAGATTGTACATTCCATTTGAGAGGAGCACATGGTTTATATTTTTTGTAACCATTTCAAAAGTATTTATACTTTTTTTGAAAGTCTATACAGTGTATGATAGAAAAACAAATGATATATTTTTAATTGGTGAATCTTTCACCAATTCTCCAAAGATGGTTAATATAATTTAGCTAAAATATTTACTTCTGTGACTTTCAGTTTCAAGATTCTGACTAATATGCACTCAACTGTAATGCCATTACCTTTTCTGTCTCTAAACACTCTTTATTCACAAAAGGAATGGTAAGTATCAGTTACTTTTAGCCCAATAATTATTAGTAGTTACAAAAGTTTTTAACTTCCACAGCAAGTAGCATTAACACAATGCTTATAATATGCACATAATTAATATCCACACCATAATCATCAATTGGTACATATCCCTAATTCATAGAAGAGAACAGAAAGGATGTCTCCCTTATTATTGACTAGATCTCTAAGAAAACTATTTTCTCTAATAGAGTTTTTCTCTTGTTTTTTTAAAAATGTTTATTTATTTTTTGAGGGACAGAGAGAGACAGAGACACAGAATCCGAAGCAGGCTCCAGGCTCTATGCTGTCAGTACAGAGCCTGGCATGGGGCTCAAACCCAGGAGCTGTGAAATCATGACCTGAGCTGAAGTCATATGCTTAAGTGACTGAGCCACCCAGGTGCCCCTCTGATCACGTTTTTCAAAAACTGGATCTCTAAACTTTTTAATTTGCATACATGAATCCGTAAGATAGTTTCAAGCACATATCCTGAGTACATGTATTTGTTTATATGTTATAAAGAAATACATTCCTATAGTCTTACATTACAAAGATGATAATAGAATTTTTTGTGAAAAACAACTGAGGGGCCGCCTGGGTAGCTTAGTTGGTTAAGCATCGGGCTTAGGCTCAGGTCATGGTCTCACAATAAGTGAGTTCAAGCCCCAAATCAGGCTCTGTGCTGTCAGCACAGCACCCACTTTGGATCCTCTGTCCCCCTCTCCTTCTACCCCTGCCCTGCCCATTCTCTTTCTCTTTCAAAATAAATAAATACACTTGAAAATTTTTAATAAAAATTTTTAAAATAAAAAATGAACCGAGGATAACATAAATATCATTTTAACAACCATATTAATTTAAATAGGAACAAAATACTTTTTTAAAAAAATAAACAATATACATTATGCTCTACAGGGTAAAATTAATATCTAAAATGCCTCATTTATTAATACATTCTGGCCTAGAACTTTGTAATTAAGAAATTTGTGTGTCTGGGTTCAAATTCGGTTTACTAAGATATTTGGGTTTAAAAGCCCATCTTGGCTGACAAAAAAAAAAAATCCAGGTGGAAAAAAAATGTGGTTTTTGATTTTGCTTACCAAATTATTCTACTCATTTCTCTCTGTTCACTAAAGATTTTTGCTGAAATTCAAGGAAATGTTAATCTTCCCCAGATTCTGTCAGTTTTTCTTGTAAACTAATAAAGTGTTAATTTTATCTTTTCTTTAATATAATTCATCGTCAAGTTAGCTAACACACAGTGTGTACAGTGTGCTCTTGATTTGGGGGGTAGATTCCAGTGATGTATCGATTGCATACGACACCCAGTGCTCATCCCACCAAGTGCCCTCCTCAGTGCCCCTCACCCATTTTCCCCTCCCCCACCCCACATCCCATCAACCCTCTCTTTGTTCTTTGTATTTAAGAGTCTCTTATGGATCATCATGCCTCCCTCTCTGGTTGAAACTATTTTTCTCCTTCCCTCCCCCATGGTCTTCTGTGAAGTTTCTCAAGTTTCGCATATGAGTGAAAACATATGGTATCTGTCTTTCTCTGACTGACTTCATTCACTTAGCATAACACTCTCCAGTTCCATCCACGTTGTTGCAGATGCCAGGATTTCATTCTTTCTCATTGCCGAGTAGTATTCCGTTATACATAGAAACCACAACTTCTTGATCCATTCATCAGTTGATGGACAGTTAGGTTCTTTCCATAATTTGGCTGTTGTTGAGAGTGCTGCTGTGAACATTGGGGTACATGTGCCCCTATGCATCAGCACCCCTGTATTCTTTGGATAAATTCTTAGTAGTGCTATTGCTGGGTCATTGGATAGTTCTATTTTTATTTTTTTGAGGAAACCCCACACTGTTTTCCAGATTGGCTGTACCAGTTTGCATTCTCACCAGCAGTGCATTTCTATACATCAATAATGAAGCAACAGAAAGAAAAATCAAGAAATCGATCCCATTTACAATTGCACCAAGAACCATGAAATACCTAGGAATAAACCTAACCAAAGATATAAAAGATCTGTATGCCGAAAACTATAGAAAACTTATGCAAGAAATTATATAGTTAAACAACAATTCAAAATATACCCAAACCCCTTTGAAAATGTTTTTTAGGGGCACCTGGGTGGCTCAGTTATTTGGGCATCCGACTTCAGCTCAAGTAATATCTCACGTCTCGTCGGTTTGTTGGGCTCTGTGCTGACAGCTCTGAGCTTAGAACTTGCTTTGGATTCTGTGTCTCCCTCTCTCTCTTCACCTTCTCCCACCCTTGTACTCTGTCTCTCTCAAAAATAAATAGTTAAAAAGTTTTTGAAAGTAGGCTCTTTTTAATATTTTATTTTTTAAGTAAAATGAGGGTCTTGAACTTACAACCCTGAGATCAAGAGTTGTATGTTCTGCTGACTGACCCAGCCAGCAGCCCCTCCTTTTTGAAGATTGTTAATCAAAGTAGAATATTTGAGGGGCACCTGGGTGGCTCAGTCGGTTAAGCGTCCGACTTCAGCTCAGGTCTTGATCTCACGGTTCGTGGGTTCGAGCCCCGCGTCAAGCTCTGTGCTGACAGCTAGCTCAGAGCCTGGAGCCTGTTTCAGATTCTGTGTCTCCCTCTCTCTCTGACCCTCCTCTGCTCACACTGTCTCTCTCTCTCTCTCTCTCTCTCTCAGAAATAAATAAAACATTTAAAAAATGTAGAATATTTGAACTCCCTGTTTTTAAGCTCAGATTTTCAGCAACAAAATTACACAGTGACGGAAACATTCATTTTCAATATGCTCTATCCATAGCCTGCATTTCTTGCAGAAAAGAGTTATTTTCTTTTCATTGATCAACTTCTTGGATCTTATTGTTCTTCATTAGATTGGGAAACAGCTTGCACTAAGAGCAGGAAATGTGTGAGCTGTGCCATTCCAGGTAGCTTACTTGTGGTTGCATTAGTTGCAATGTCTTCAATCAATTGTAATTCTTTTTAAGCCATGAGTCCGTTTTCTAAAGGCTGAGGTCAGTGAAAACAAGGGCAGGAAATCCATAAGTCCACCTAAATGAGTCCCAAAGAACTGCTCTGTGTTGTAACAGTACATGAGCCAGACAGAGTGTTGTTATAACCCCTCCTACAGGTTTAAGGCCCATCTCTTCTCCTGCAGTAGGTGACTCATGACTGCCCAGGACCTGGTGTGAGAGCCAGAGTATGTGTAAAGCTTAATGTCATTCTTAGTGTTCAAATTTAAAAAAAAAAAAAAAATCTTTAAAAAATAGAAGTGTTCTAGTAGTTTCCCCCCATCTTCGATAGATGTCTCAAACACCTCATTTAGAAGACTAATGTTTGTCACTTCACCAAGTCCTGGTAGTGGTGATTGTTAGAATTTCAATCCCTGGGTCCCATCCAGAGCTACTGAGTTTGAGCAGCTGGGACAAGGATTAAAGTTTCAAAACAAGCTTTACAGGTGATTGTGATATACCCCAAAGTGACCACTTGCTTCCAATCAGTAAACCAAGCAAAGTAGAGGAAGATGCTTACATCAGAATTAACTGGGATGCCTGTTAAAAATACCTAGACCCTGGATTCTATCCAAGACAAACTAAAACCAGATCTCGAGGGGTAAAACCTGGAATTTCATATTTTTTAAGTGCTTTCTCATGCAGGACCAGGTATAGAAACCTCAGCAGTTTATATAGTTGAAATGAGCTCTGTAATACCAACTGACATTTTTCTTATTTTCAAAATTCTTCTGCTAACAAGCTTCTAGAATTCTCTGGGATTCTGTGGTTCTTAAAATGTAGATCCAGGTTCAGAAGCAACAGCATCACCTAGGAACATTAGAGGTACAAATTCTCAGACCCCACCCCTTTCTACTGGATCAGAAGCTTTGGGCGTGGGGCTCAGCAGTCTAAGTTTTAACAAGTCCTGCGTGCAATTCCAATACACATTCATGTTTGAGATCTCTGGTTGAAGTCAAATAATGAAAATTACTTGTCCTTTTCTTTTTTTCTTTCTTTCTTTTCTTTTCTTTTTTTCTGGCAGGCGGGGTGGGGGGAGGTTCTTTATAATATACAATTTGATATTGAAGAAATAACTTTATTCCTTAAAAGTTGTATTATTGGCAGTGAATGAAGCATCGTGTTTTCTCTCAGTGTTTCCCTTTGTGTTGTCTGCTGCAGATGTTGGCAAGAGTCGCACCATTTTATATATTTGCATCAAGGGAGTCTGAGATCAGGGTCGAGGAAATATTTTAAGGTTAAATTCCCACAAATAGTTCCTCCTGAAGACCCTGTGCCAGGCCGTGATTTCCCAGCAGATGTTTTCCATTATACAGTTACTGGGTCATGACAGACTTTCCATGGTTTGCAGTTGCCATGGCAACCCCATTTTTTGGTCTGCAGAGAATAGTATACAGCTCAGAGGTGTACGTTTTCTCTTAGTAATGGAAATGTTGATCCATCAAAGAAATGGATTAGTTGACAACTGTACATTTGATAAATCAGCAGTAAATTTGAAGGATCACATTTATTTTATATGCTTTATCCAGTGGACAGGATGCTGTTTCCACTAAATTTTCTAGACAAATAAAGACTGTGTGGTAAGCATACCAGTCTTTGAGACTCTGAAAAGCTGGGGGAAATGTTTCGTTATTATTATAATCCATATTTTACATGTAGGAGGAAATGACTGTAAGGAAAAATAGCCAAAAATGTTAGTGATTCATATTTTCTGTTTTACGTTGATTCTGAGCCTATTTTGCCCTCGGTCACTTACTATAAAAATGAAAGCAAGTAGAAATTTGCAAAACAATGATAATTTAATAACATTGTAGACTTGAAAACGATATATGTAGCATCTAATTTTTTGTAATTTCATCTGGGAACTTGTTATCCAGGGTATCGTTAGGTTTTACATATACAAAAAGGCTATAGGAAAACATTTTCAGAATTAAGGCCCTTTGAAAAATGAACCAATTATCATTTTCAAATTAAATCGAGAAAGTTTTTTTTTTTCTCTACCAGTATATGTCTGGACATGGTAATTGTTCTCTCAAGTATTATTCATAACATACTGAAATCATGTTCTGCTTGGTTTATGACCTATATCAGAATGAAAATCTTTCAAACAGAGGTATTTTAAGTTATGGTAATTACTTTCAGTACTAGGTCCCATGAAGTCTGGGTCAAAGTGTAATGTTCATCCAGTAACTGTGAAATTGAACTCTATTTCTTGTACTACAACAGTGATTGGGGACTGGCTTCATTTTCTACTTTTTTTGGGTAATAGTTTAATATTTTTTGTCTTGGAATAATTATGATTAAATATAATCTGTATATGACCACACTAATAGCAATTGTTCTATTTTAGTCCATTCTTTCTTTTTTGGAATTGCATTCTTTGGTATAACTAGTGAAAATTGGAAATTGTATTCTTTGTCTTAGGTGATATAAAATTCTTTATATTCTTTCACTGGTAAGTTTCTCTGAAATACAGGCTTTGAAAATATTGTGTTTTGGTCATTTTCCTTATATTAGTGGTATGTAACTTGTACTATTTCCTCCTCCTAGATGATGTGCTTCCTGAAGTTCAGTATTACCTCTCTGGTCTGTCTTTACCTCCCTTGTAGTACACATATAGGTGCTCAGTAAATGCTTGTTATAATCAATGAAACACAAAAATTTATCCATCTGTATATTTGACTTAAATGGATGTTAATCCGGTACTGCTTTATACATTAAAATTTTTTTTCCAATATTCTGAAGTGAACATAAATGGTTTTATAATCTAAAAAAAAAACAAATATAAGTTTAAAAAATATATCAGAAATGAAATTCAGTAGCTACTTTTCTATCTAGACATTCTCTCAGTTCCACATCACTTGGTAAATATGACAGTGGTGTTTATATGTATTTCTTGCCCTTTACTGCTTCTGAAATTGTGGATCAAATTTTTGAAGGCAGTAGGTCTGTTTATCCAAGAGAAATTATACGTCTACACTCAAAGGAACCTGAGAGTTCCCCTCTTACCCCATCCCGTTCTACCCCTTTCCATGCACCTCTCATCCTGTCCTATTCCGTGTGTTTGTGCTTAAGGAAAAGGAGAATCATAGGATTTCAGACCTGGAAGGGACCTAAGAGATTCTTAGGTCACAGATTAGAATCTTTAATGCTCCTGGAGCCAGGCAGTGCCACAGGATGTGACGTGGGTTTGCTAGGGACTGTGCTGTCTCAGAGAACAAGCCCCATCTAAATGGAGGAAAGTGAAGACACAGCCCCAGCTAGTTATTGCTAAGTGAGAATGTAGGCCACCTAACCATTTTTTTTCCAAAAAATTTTAAAACTGGATTTTTATGTAAACATCCTAGTTTTTAAATGTTGGTAACTGATATATGCATGCAAATAAAAAAAATACTGCCTGCAAAATATATCTTTTGGCCAAAATTAGGCCATGGGCTGCCAGGTTTCCACTATGGCTACACTATATTCTCATTTCATAGATGAGGAAACTTAAGTTAGACTGATGTAAAAACGTGCTTAAGACCATCTTGGATCTTAGACAAAAACTCCAGTGCTCTTCAGCCATAGATGTTGGTGACTTGATGTACATATTTCCTTACATCAAGAAGGACGTTTGCAAGCATATCCTTTGTGGGAATGGAGTATCTGGAAACCATTTTATATCTTTGATTATGAAGACAAGAAGGCATTTGTTTTGTGGATCAGAAAGTGGAACAATGCTTTCTTAAGTAGGTGATGTTGTCCAACATCTGAAAGGAAGATAGGATAATATTGTTTAATTTGCTTTAATTTTTATTTTCTTTATTTCAGTGAAAGAGTGTGAGTGAAGGAGAGGGGCAAAGAAGAGAGAGTGAGAGAGATAATCTTAAGCAGACTTCATACTCAGTGTGGTGCCTATTGCAGCACTCGATCCCAGGACCCTGGGATCATGACCTGAGCCAAAATCAAGAGTAGGAACCTTAACTGACTGAGCCACCCAGGTGCCGCCATATTATTTAATTTGTATTCATTGCATTTTTTTAGTAGTTCCAAACTCTTGTGCAGTAAAATATAACAATCTCTGAATTTCAGTTAGAGTTTGCTAATGGGAGGCAATTTACATATTCCGTATGACTTCTACATTATTATTTTGATTTAAAGATTGCTTGTAATTTAGAAAAAGAGACAATGATGTCCCAAAACTCCAAGAATGATATCTTTCTCTGTATTTATATTATTACATTGCATTTTGTTTTCTGTTTAAAGTATTCTTTCACTGTATACTCAAGAAACTTCCCGTAGATCTTTGGTGATATGAAACAGACCATTCTTATAAGAAGTAAGGTTTCTATTTCCTTAGATAAAATGTTTGCTACTGATGAGATTTTATATTCAAATGGGGTCCAACATGCATTGCTCCTCGTTCCACAAGCTACACGAGATTGGAAACAGGGTCAACTAGACCAGAAAAGGCTGAAATCTGAAGATGAGAATATGACTGTAAAGATGAAGGAAGGCCTAAATCACAAAATACACTGCAAGGCACCCTTCAAATCTGTAATGAAGATTATTTTGCACATCGGTGATTCTCAGAGCAGATTCCTCATATCATCTGGGAAACTGAAAAAAATACCAGTGTCCAACCAAGAATTCTGACTTAATTAATCTGGAAGCCGGGCACACATATGTCTTAGGCCAATTCATCTTCATGTATTGGGAATAACACATGGTAGAAATAGTGATGGGTTCAGGAGTAGGATAAATCCTTCTCTAAGTCCTTACACCAATCCCTGTCATGTATCACAGGATACCCAGCATCAGTGTGTAGAGAGGAGTGACAAATCCGTCTTGGTCCTGTGTTGTATTTGCAATACAAGGAGTTACGGAGTCATGAGAGGTTGATGAAGATTATGAGGTTAACCACATACCCCAGTCATCTATTTATAATGCTTGTGATGGTTTAAGAACTGGCTGATTGCAAAAGCAATTCTGGAACACAAAGATTAGGTCACAGAGGGAGGTCAAATCCTCTACTGTGGCCACTGCCACAGACCTTGAAGGGTCTGGGGAAAATGAGTCTGCCTGAATCACACTCAGTGGTGAGGCCTTCATTCCTGACTGGAGTTGACCCCACAGAGCTATAGTTCTTAGTGTGCATTTGTTTAAATTCACCAATGCAATCACCTTTCAGAAGTGGGTTAGTCATAGACTCAGAACCCTCATCGTCTATTTCCTCTTCAATGGCCACTCCGATAGCTAAATTTGTGACCCTATAACATCAAAATTCTTATTATCTTATCTAAAGAATAACCAGGACAAATTTCCATGAGATTTTTCTTCCAGGGGAGATGAACTTCAGGGATCCCATGGTGATTTTCTGTGCCAATATTTAAACAGTTGCCACTTACTTGAAGGAAGAGAGAAAGTATGGAGATAGGTAGGTAGGTAGGTAGGTAGGCAGGTAGGTAGGTAGGTAGATACACACATACATATATATGTATAAATTTACATTTAAGTTCTAACCAATTCCCTAATTTACATTTAATTCTCTGAGTACCTTCAGATAGAGGTTTATACAGTAGAGATAACTTTTATAAATCTTAACACTTTACACTTATTTAAGTTTTAATTTTAAAATGGTGTTTTTTTAAAAGAACTTCAGAAAATGTTCAGTATGATGAACTGGAAAGTCATGGATTTTGGAATTTCAGACAGGGTTCAAATTCTAACCTGTCCTTACCCAGCCATGTGACCATTGGCAAGTACTTGGTTTCTTGAGTAGAAATTAGATAAATAGTATCTGTCTCACAAGATTGATCTAAGATTAAAAGAGATAAATTTTGTAAAGATATTGGGACACAGAGGTCCTTAATATATCAACACATCTGAATTCACTTCCTCCCTTACTTCAGAGTCTCTTCTGATGGCCCTTCATGCACAGGCCTATGTATTTATATTGATGCTAATCAGGTTTCACAAATGGATCTCTTTTTCACTTCATTCAATAATTTACTATAAATATGGGCCTGTATTAACATAGTCCATACAACTTAACAGGCCAGCTAGTATTTCATGGCATTAAACACTAGTTTCCTTGGAAAATCATTTATTGTTGGACATTTATTTTCAAATTTTCCCTTTCATAACAGCTTTGCATGAAAAGCTTGGAACAAATTACTTGTTTGCTTTTAGATTATTTTCTAGGAGTATATTCCCCAAAGTGAAATTACTAGGTCAAAGGAAAGAAACCATTATATAGTTTTTGTCACAAGTAGCTCTGAAGAAAATTTGAACCAATTTACAATGTCACTTAAAATATATAAGCATACCTTTTTACCTTAACCTGTCACCAATGGACCTTTAGTGCTTTTGCTAGTTTAATGGGTACATACTAGTAACTTAAACTTG
>NW_027551572.1:152657-179968 GCF_008692635.1 Crocuta crocuta
AAAAAAAATACTGCCTGCAAAATATATCTTTTGGCCAAAATTAGGCCATGGGCTGCCAGGTTTCCACTATGGCTACACTATATTCTCATTTCATAGATGAGGAAACTTAAGTTAGACTGATGTAAAAACGTGCTTAAGACCATCTTGGATCTTAGACAAAAACTCCAGTGCTCTTCAGCCATAGATGTTGGTGACTTGATGTACATATTTCCTTACATCAAGAAGGACGTTTGCAAGCATATCCTTTGTGGGAATGGAGTATCTGGAAACCATTTTATATCTTTGATTATGAAGACAAGAAGGCATTTGTTTTGTGGATCAGAAAGTGGAACAATGCTTTCTTAAGTAGGTGATGTTGTCCAACACACCTAGGATAGGAAGATAGGATAATATTGTTTAATTTGCTTTAATTTTTATTTTCTTTATTTCAGTGAAAGAGTGTGAGTGAAGGAGAGGGGCAAAGAAGAGAGAGTGAGAGAGATAATCTTAAGCAGACTTCATACTCAGTGTGGTGCCTATTGCAGCACTCGATCCCAGGACCCTGGGATCATGACCTGAGCCAAAATCAAGAGTAGGAACCTTAACTGACTGAGCCACCCAGGTGCCGCCATATTATTTAATTTGTATTCATTGCATTTTTTTAGTAGTTCCAAACTCTTGTGCAGTAAAATATAACAATCTCTGAATTTCAGTTAGAGTTTGCTAATGGGAGGCAATTTACATATTCCGTATGACTTCTACATTATTATTTTGATTTAAAGATTGCTTGTAATTTAGAAAAAGAGACAATGATGTCCCAAAACTCCAAGAATGATATCTTTCTCTGTATTTATATTATTACATTGCATTTTGTTTTCTGTTTAAAGTATTCTTTCACTGTATACTCAAGAAACTTCCCGTAGATCTTTGGTGATATGAAACAGACCATTCTTATAAGAAGTAAGGTTTCTATTTCCTTAGATAAAATGTTTGCTACTGATGAGATTTTATATTCAAATGGGGTCCAACATGCATTGCTCCTCGTTCCACAAGCTACACGAGATTGGAAACAGGGTCAACTAGACCAGAAAAGGCTGAAATCTGAAGATGAGAATATGACTGTAAAGATGAAGGAAGGCCTAAATCACAAAATACACTGCAAGGCACCCTTCAAATCTGTAATGAAGATTATTTTGCACATCGGTGATTCTCAGAGCAGATTCCTCATATCATCTGGGAAACTGAAAAAAATACCAGTGTCCAACCAAGAATTCTGACTTAATTAATCTGGAAGCCGGGCACACATATGTCTTAGGCCAATTCATCTTCATGTATTGGGAATAACACATGGTAAAAATAGTGATGGGTTCAGGAGTAGGATAAATCCTTCTCTAAGTCCTTACACCAATCCCTGTCATGTATCACAGGATACCCAGCATCAGTGTGTAGAGAGGAGTGACAAATCCGTCTTGGTCCTGTGTTGTATTTGCAATACAAGGAGTTACGGAGTCATGAGAGGTTGATGAAGATTATGAGGTTAACCACATACCCCAGTCATCTATTTATAATGCTTGTGATGGTTTAAGAACTGGCTGATTGCAAAAGCAATTCTGGAACACAAAGATTAGGTCACAGAGGGAGGTCAAATCCTCTACTGTGGCCACTGCCACAGACCTTGAAGGGTCTGGGGAAAATGAGTCTGCCTGAATCACACTCAGTGGTGAGGCCTTCATTCCTGACTGGAGTTGACCCCACAGAGCTATAGTTCTTAGTGTGCATTTGTTTAAATTCACCAATGCAATCACCTTTCAGAAGTGGGTTAGTCATAGACTCAGAACCCTCATCGTCTATTTCCTCTTCAATGGCCACTCCGATAGCTAAATTTGTGACCCTATAACATCAAAATTCTTATTATCTTATCTAAAGAATAACCAGGACAAATTTCCATGAGATTTTTCTTCCAGGGGAGATGAACTTCAGGGATCCCATGGTGATTTTCTGTGCCAATATTTAAACAGTTGCCACTTACTTGAAGGAAGAGAGAAAGTATGGAGATAGGTAGGTAGGTAGGTAGGTAGGTAGGTAGATACACACATACATATATATGTATAAATTTACATTTAAGTTCTAACCAATTCCCTAATTTACATTTAATTCTCTGAGTACCTTCAGATAGAGGTTTATACAGTAGAGATAACTTTTATAAATCTTAACACTTTACACTTATTTAAGTTTTAATTTTAAAATGGTGTTTTTTTAAAAGAACTTCAGAAAATGTTCAGTATGATGAACTGGAAAGTCATGGATTTTGGAATTTCAGACAGGGTTCAAATTCTAACCTGTCCTTACCCAGCCATGTGACCATTGGCAAGTACTTGGTTTCTTGAGTAGAAATTAGATAAATAGTATCTGTCTCACAAGATTGATCTAAGATTAAAAGAGATAAATTTTGTAAAGATATTGGGACACAGAGGTCCTTAATATATCAACACATCTGAATTCACTTCCTCCCTTACTTCAGAGTCTCTTCTGATGGCCCTTCATGCACAGGCCTATGTATTTATATGATGCTAATCAGGTTTCACAAATGGATCTCTTTTTCACTTCATTCAATAATTTACTATAAATATGGGCCTGTATTAACATAGTCCATACAACTTAACAGGCCAGCTAGTATTTCATGGCATTAAACACTAGTTTCCTTGGAAAATCATTTATTGTTGGACATTTATTTTCAAATTTTCCCTTTCATAACAGCTTTGCATGAAAAGCTTGGAACAAATTACTTGTTTGCTTTTAGATTATTTTCTAGGAGTATATTCCCCAAAGTGAAATTACTAGGTCAAAGGAAAGAAACCATTATATAGTTTTTGTCACAAGTAGCTCTGAAGAAAATTTGAACCAATTTACAATGTCACTTAAAATATATAAGCATACCTTTTTACCTTAACCTGTCACCAATGGACCTTTAGTGCTTTTGCTAGTTTAATGGGTACATACTAGTAACTTAAACTTGTTTTAAGGCAATTTTATTTAATATTCATAGCCGTGGATTTTTGAGTATGCCACTATATTGTCTTTATTTTTGTGTAGGTGTGCCAGCCATTTATTCTACTCCTTTGATGTTTATTGACTAAAATCTGACTCTCAGGGTAAAGGATCTATAGCCAACTTCATGTTTTAGGGGAAAATTGATAATTATATGATAATTGCTTCTGTAGGATGACTGGCAAGCTTTGTCATGTGTCCGACCCTTTGTTCTCCCACCACTTCCCTCCCCCCATCCTACCCTCTGAACTTGAACCTAGGGGATCTCAAAATTTTTTTAGGACAAGAATGATACCACAAAACATCCAGCGCTTCCTTAAATCTCTGCTTATCGTTGGCCAGAAGTGTTTGTGATGTCAAAAATTCCTCTCTAAAACCAAGAAAAGCCGTGATCCCAAACTTCTATCAATAATTTTTACCCATGAGCAATCTTTAAGTGATCATTTTTTTTTAATGTTTATTTATTTTTGAGAGACAGAGAAGCAGAGCATGAGCAGGGGAAGGACAGACAGAGAAGGAGACACAGAATCTGAAGCAGGCTCCAGGCTCTGAGCCGTCAGCACAGAGCCCGACACAGGCCACGACCTCACGAACCGCGAGATCATGACCTGAGCCGAAGTCGGCCATTTAACCGACTGAGCCACCCAGGCGCCCCTAAGTGATCATTTTTAAATTAATATGGAGAGTGACAAGGGAGGACTTGATTAATATGGAGGGCTTTCATGTGTCAAGCCCTCCTATAGTATTTTTCCCTATTGCCAAGGCTACTTGGCCATCGTCTAGTCTGTCCTTTAGGACCAATCCTGACTTCAGACAATAGATTCCATCTCAGTAATATATAGTTTAGCATTAAGTTACATGTCCTGTTAGTTGGTCTTGAACTTCAGTACTGATAACTAACGTATCTGTCTTGAACCAAGGGATTAAGTTTTGTCTCTATTGACACCCCTTAGGGAGAGTTGTTGATCAAGGAACTCCAGCTTTTTAGTGAAGGAAGACTTGGTCTGTGACCTGTTGGCTGACTGTAGATACTGACTTCCTGCTTGTCCTATGCCTTAGCAAATTCAGAGTCATCTTATTAACTACTAACAGATGAAAAGCTAGGTGAATCATAATCCAAAGCCTGAAATCCAAAGTCTTTGTTTTTCAGAGAAAAGAGCATGTGTTATTTACATGGCAAACCAAATAGCTCTCTCTTGCCAAGGTACACAAAATGAGAAATCTCATTTATGCCTACACATGACTCAAATGTTGCCTTCTCTATATTGGAGAAATATGTATGCTTTGAAATAGGACAGATATGAAGGGCTATGTACTGAAAGAAATGAGGCAGGAGAGGGAGCCATAGAGGAGATAACCTGGCGATCATCTACAGAAACAGTTCACTAGATGTCACCCCACACTTAGTCAGGATTAATGTTTTTCTAACAGAACACACTAGCAGGAAAGGGGCCTTCTGTTTCCTGGCAAAGAACTCTTATTTCTCCCCAACATAAATTGGTGGAATTTTTTTGTGTTGAAAATTATTCTAAGCCTGAAAAGTAACTTTTGGCTTTAACCATAGAGTTTTTGATGTCCATGAAGTTTTGTCATTTGAACAAGGATATACTATGTTAGCCTCTTATATAATTTTATATAGTGCACATTTATTACAAGAAATTTGAAAATGCAAATAAGCAAAGGAAAAGAAGTCTACATGACGTGATCTTACCTCCAGAAATAAAATTATAAACACTTTGATATATAATCTTCTAGAATTCTTTCTATATATACACACTAAGAAGTTGGTTCACAAAATACCTATTATAAATTCTTTCCATGTCAATAAATACATTTGTACTGTGAATATAAAATATCATTTCAGTGGCCTAACAGCATTTTATTATTTGTTAATCGATTCTATAATAATTAAACATTGACACTATATGCTTGAGATCCCCATATGTCTCAATATGTTGAAAAAAAGAATGTGAGCCTTAATGTATTTTTCTCATATGTTTTATATTATTTATGACATCACCAAATCTTACTTAAACCATTTTAACATTTTTCTTTGAAGAAATTGTTCCAACTTTAAAAATTGAGAGTAAGCCACCTTTATCCAAGAACTCAATGTAAAAATCTGTGTTACCACTGTTTAAATTATTAAAAGGAAACCTCACTAGAATGAAGTGGGGAAGTTCAGCAGTGGAAGATCTCATGCCCTACTACTCCTCATCAACTGCCAATATAATAGGAAGAGAGGCAACTTCGGCTTGGATACTACTTTACTACACACTTCATACACACCCCTTTCCCCTCCCCCTGGCAACAGCCCAGCCAATGAGGGACAGTTACAGCTCAGCCAATAAAAAGCCACTATATTTTGAACTCCCAGTTTACTCCAATGGAGTTTTTGCTTATAACAGCCCTCCCAACTTCCCCCTTTCTTCTATAAAAGAGTGCTCCTCTTCTTTGTTCAGCAGACTTGTCTGTGGTTTTTGTTATAGCTTGGTTATCCAGGGTTGCAATTCTCCACTAATCCCAAATAAACTCATTTTTGCTGGAAAAATAAATGGCATTTTTTAAAGGTTAACACCAAGCTTTCCATTCTGAGGAAGAAAACTGATGGTTTGCGTGGTGTGAGTGCTCACTCTGAGGAAGCCTGCTATGACACAGGTTTCTTGTCTGACGTTGGGGAGAAATCAGTGGACAGGTTCTATGTCCAAAATATAGCGTTTATGTCCTTTCCTGGCAGAGACTAGATTTGAAGGTTTTTCAAAGATGTTAGTGATATATTCTGGAGAGCCAGATGTCCCTGTGTTCATGTTACTTACTGGGTAAATTCAGACAAGATATAATAGATTATAGATATAATAGACAAGATATAATAGACAAGATATATTAGATTATATAATAATATTATATTAGATTATATAATTATAATAGATATATATTACAATAGATATAATAGACAAGATATAAGATATCTATAGACAAGATATATTAGATTATATAATATTATATTAGATTATATAATTATAATAGATATATATTACAATAGATATAATAGACAAGATATAAGATATCTATAGACAAGATATATTAGATTATATAATATTATATTAGATTATATAATTATAATAGATATAATAGATTATAATAGATATATATACAAGATATAAAAGATTATATTTTTAAAGCTCCTGGTTCATAAAAGCACCAAGAGTTTGCTTTTTTATTATTTAAATGGATCTGTCCTTTTTTCAGAAATATAATCCATGATTTCTAACCTCAGTTGAGTCTATGAGTAAATAATACATGTTTAACTCTGTTCAGTACTTAACCGTATTTTACTGAAATTGCACAATTATGAGTAAACCATCTTTGCTGCTGTTTATTTACATGTGGCTTTTCTCAATATGCTTTTGATCTGTTTACTCTAAGCACTAGACGTCCTTACAATTTTTGTCTGCCTCTGATGTTTCTTTCTTGTTTCCCCTCTGTTTTGAATCTTTTCCTACCTGGCAAACAAATGAAGTCATTAAGACCATGGTGAAATAAGTCCTGTTGGGTTATAAATATATCATTTCAGTTTCTGTTGATATTTGCCATGTGCTTATGAAGTACACTGGGTTTTAAGAGAATATAATGAGGTGATATTCTTGACAGCCTACCCTCCACATCCTTTCCATAATAGCTTGAATAACAATAGGAAAGAGGTCGCTTTTATTTGACAAAGCTTTTTATTGTCTAGTCTGATCAAGCTTCATAGCTTTGTTTGCACCTACCTAGAAACTGAAGAAATACAGCAAGAAAAAACTCTATCCTTTCTCACTAGTACGTACACACCTTTTTAAAATAGTTTCCCCAAGAGGCTATTGTGTTCAAGGAATATTATATTGATGCTTTGTATTACTTTGATCAGAAATGGGGTTTTTTGGAGTGCCTGGATGGCTTGGTGGGTTAAGTGAAGTGTCCGATATAAGCTCAGGACATGATCTCACGGTTCATGGGTTCAAGCCCTGCATCGGGCTCTGTGCTGACAGCTCAGAGCCTGGAGCCTGCTTCAGATTCTGTGTGTCTCTCTCTCTCCCTTTATCTCTCTCCCTGCCCCTCCCCTGCTTGCTCTCTCTTTCTCTCTTCTCTCTCAAAAAGAAATAAACGTTAAAAATTTTTTAAATGTTTTCCCACCTCAGGCATATTACTAAAAAGAAAACACCACTGATCTAGACTTAGCATAGAGACAAATGTGTGTGCTTTGCCTACGTGTGTACATGTACCTGACTTTGTATACAGAAAATCTAGTTCTTTGTTTCTCAAAATTTCTCCACCCTGTAAAAATAATAAAAGAAAAACCCCAGCAAGGTGGGAATTTGTTCATCTCTGTTTGCAAGCCTTGCTCTTCTAATACCATTTTCTTTCTTTCTTTTTCTTTCTTTCTTTCTTCTTTCCCCAAGGTAGGCTTGTCTGAATGTTTCCAGAAGAAGTTGGTAGGTGGCGACTTTCATCTATGCTTTCTCGGCTAAACATGCCTGCTTTTACCTTGAACACTGTGCAAATCATGGAGCTCCAGCTGTTTTACTGTTTAGGGCTGTGCTTGCTCCAGCTGTTTTACTGTTCACTACTGCTGTAACATCACAACCTGAACACTGAAAAGAGAAGTCAAAATAAACACATCCTGTTCCTTCACTCAGTGGGTATTTATGGAGTGCTTAATATGCACCAGCTACTACTTATGTTATTAATTGTCCATTTCTCTTATTAAATTCTTCCTAGTAGGTGTGTTTATTGTCACTTCTGGAAAGAGAAAGTTTTTATTCAGACTATAGTATATTCAGTATATGCCTTATATTCAATTTGCCGCTGATTGCATCTGATACATGAGGTTTACTAGTTTCTGCCTTTCTTTGAATTTTGACAGGCAGAATGGAAGCATTTAGACTCTGTTCCATCATTTCCAAGGTTAGGACTTATTTTATGTTTAGTAAAGTAGTCAATTGAATAGTTGAGTCACCCACCTACCCCCATTGAACAAATTTCCCATTCCCTATAAATTGAGACCAACTAATAAGAATAAAACTAGATGTGGGGGGGAGGGGGGAGATGAGCATGGAGGAGGGCACTTATGGGGATGAGCACTGGGTGTTATATGGAAACCAACTTGACAATAAACTATTTGTAAAAAAAAAAAAAATAAAAATAAATTTAAAAAATAAAACAGAAAAAAAAAAAAAGAATAAAACTAGATGTTTGGTCTTGAACCCAAATTGATATGGAGTAGTAAACTGATATGAAATAGTGTTATTTATTCAGTTATATTTTGCAACATTTTTTTACACTTCTGGCAGAGTGCTAAACAATGAAGATTCAATGATAAATAAAGCTGCTGCCTCCAGGAAGCTTTTCAGGGTTAAGTGACGTGCTAAACTGTTTCCTTCCATGAGATGAAAAGATAATAGAAACTTCCATGGGCGTTCCCTTTTATACACACTAAGGGCTAAATTACAAACTCAAAACTGAGTTACTAAGGGTTGCTAATATTCAGTATTTATCAAATAAAATCAGTACATTACTGATATGTACTGAAAAATCTATATTAGTGTTTTATTACTTATTCTTTCACCAAATATTTATTTTTAAAATATCTAGTATTTATGATTGTTACATGCTTTGATTTAAGTATATACATGTTATAAATGTAAATATTGTCTCTTTAAGTGGAAAAACAACCCTACAAAGAAGATATTATTACTGATTGAATTATACAAAAGAAGAAACCAAGGCATGGCGAGGTTTACATGGTGTAGCCACGACTGGAATCAAAGCTCTGGATCTGGATCCATGCGTTTACTTGCATTGTACTAGATGTTGGGGATTAAATGGTGAGCAAATCAAATACTTGCTTGACCCCATGGAGCTTATAGTCTAGTTAAGGAAACAGATACTAACCAAATCATCACACAGATATCTAAACACACTTAGTAACATGTACCCAGAAGTGCAAATGCAGGACATTAGAACAAAACTACAAATGAGGAACATGAAAGGATCTGACAAAACATCCCGGACAAATTTAGATTTGAGCTGCTTTCTGAAGTATAAGCAAGCATTAAGTTGGTGAATGTAACAGGAAAGAGACCGGAAGTGAGATAAAGCATCCACAGATGGAGAGCAAGGCCAGGAAGCAGAGGAGTTTGGTAGAATTAACGGAAATCCAAAGAAGCAGAGACAGCACTGGCAAGAGAGAGAATGGAATGAATACGGTGGAGTCTTCGAGGCCGGACTGTGCCGGACAAAACAGGCAATGTTAGGAATGCTTGTCCTTTTCCTAAGAGCCTTGTGACTCCACTGAGTGATTTTAAGATTCTAAAAGTTCTATTTACCTCAAAATTCTTGGGAATTTTGTAAACCTATTGTATAAACATAAACACAAAGACATATTTGAAATTTCTTCCATTTTTTTCAAAAACATTTGTTGTAAGTTTGTCATGAGTTTTCTGAGGTCTTTATTTAAAGTTATTCATTACTTTAAAATTTTAATTACTTTTAGCTTATCTTCATTACCTAGTGAATTGGTTGTAGAATTTTTGACTAATCCCATCTACCTGGTATGTGTTTGACTCAATAATATTTTGGTTTATAATTTTTGAAATATTTCCTCAAGATTAGTATATGTTACAGTATAAATATTGTCTTAATCCATATGGGCAGCTTATAACAAGACTATAGACTGGGTGGCTTGTAAACAAATAAAGCTTCTTTGTTTTGTTTTGTTTTGTTTTACCAAAGAAATGTCTCTGACATGGAGGCTGAGAAATGTAAGGCAAAGGCACAAGATTCGGCATCTGGTGAGAGGTTGCTTCTTGGTTCATAGAAGGCCATCTTCTTGCTGCGTCCTTACATGGTAGAAGGCACAGGAGAGCTCCCTGGGGTTTCTTTTATAAGGGAATTAATCCCATTCATGAGATTTCTATCCTTATCACCTCCAAAGGCCCTATTTCCTAACATCACCACTCTGGAAATTTGAATTTTAACATGCAAATGGGGGGACAGTGGAGACACTTTCAGTCCATAACAAATATGATGATGTCTGTCCATATTTCTATAGAAAATATATGCAAAATTCCACCCCTAAAGCTTTCTTATAAGGAGGTGCTGTATTTTTATCTTTAAGTACTAATTTTTCCTGCTTTGGAATATGGGGCATAGTAGAATAAGTTTTATCAAAAGTCTTTATTTTCTTTATTTTTTAATGTTTTTATTTTATTTATTTTTGAAGAGAGAGAGAGAGAGAGAGAAAGACGGGGGTAGGAACAGAGAGAGAAGGGATATAGGATCTGAAGCAGGCTCTGCACTGACAGCAGAGAGTCCCTGCGGGGCTTGAACTCAAGAACCATGAGATCTTGACCTGAGCTGAAGTCAGATGCTTCACCGACTGAGTCATCCAGGTGCCCCAAAAGAAAGACTTTACTTTTAGTGAGCCAATTCAAAACATATCTGAGAGCCATATATACCTACATTGCATGAGTCAGGCATGAAGCAAACAGTTACCACATAACCCCATTTCTGTAGTAGAGAGGGGACAGAGGACAGCAGGGCAAAAGACAAAGAGACACTACCACCCTCCACCCTGAAAAGATTTCCAGAAAGAAATAGGAAGGGCTTCAGACCAGGCAGCGTCTGGTCTGACGCTCTATGGCTAAGGGGCATCCTGTTGGGTTTTGTAGTGGATGAGAGCAGAGGAAATAAAATGTACGAACACATGGAAATGAGAGAGTATTGCATAATTACCAAATTATGATGAACTTAGAATTCCAGAAAGCAACGAAACAATGGCGGGTGATCAGGCAGGACAGGTATGTAGCTTGTGAGACATAAAGATGGAAGTGTCCAGTTTGCCAGCTTCTGAAAACAAATCTAGTTTTCACTGAGGTGGCTTTTATGACCTATAACAACAGAAGGCCTATGACCAACAGAGGAGCCAGAGTCTGTGTTAATTCATGAGACGGTCTCTTGAGAATGGTAAGTTATTTGACTTTCATGTGAGGAATCACATAAAAATATTGTGAAAGATATTGTTCAAAGGGAATGCACATTGTTGAGACTCCTTAAACTTCCTATTTTTTATGGAAATCAGCAGTCAGGAAAAACACAAAAGGGAGATGATCAATATGTATGTACAGAGATTTGGCTCCTGATAAACACCCATATGATAACATCGGGTCTACTCAGCACATTAATGAAATTTGGCAAGATTTGTGAATTGTCTTAGCAACCTCCCCAGGAAATGGAATTTGGCTGATGCGATGCCATCTTAAGAAAGGCCAGATCTGCATATCATTAACATTTGTGTTGGTGGGTTCCCAAAAATGGGTGTAGTCTGACCCAAAATGAATGTTATAATAAAAGCCCCCGCTTGCTACAGGAGTGTGAAACCATCTGAGGGAAGCAAAAAATTAGACATTTCTTCAAGCACAAATGGCTGCTGTCAAAACTAGTTGCAACAGTGCTGTGTTCGGCAGCTGCACCTGTGTGGTAACTAGGGAGCTATCTGGCTGGGAATGTTTGCTTCACACATCAGAATTTAAAGCACAGGATGGAGTGTGCTGGGCAACATCTCACGAAAATGGAATGGGGTTTTCTTCCTCCCTCCATAATTTGAGCCTCAAGCCTTAAAACAGGAGTAAACCATGACACAATCATGTTTTCATCTGTGGAAAAATACATATTTTTCTATGCCGGTAATGGCGGATAAAAGGGAAACATGCCTATTTGGTCACTGACCAGTCCCACATCATAACTATCTTGGAATTTCCTTTTTAAGCAATCTTTCCTAGAGACCCAGCATTGGCCTGAGACCAATTTACCCTGTGCCAAAAAGTTATTTCTCAGGCCCAATTATCTAGAAAGCTCATGAAATGTGTGCCTTGGCAGGCTGAAGAAAAAAGATTTTGTAATCAGGTTTTCCAGAGGAACTCTCAGAATTTCCAATCCAAGATCCTGTTTTGGTTGGAAGAAGATGCAGATTTAGAAACATTAAGAAAGAAAAATGAGAAGTGTTGTCTTATACAATTCTAGGCAGATTTGTTGTATCCAGTCCCTCCTAGTGGAGGGGAAGGGAATGGTAAAAGGAAGGGATCTAGAACTAAGGACCTCCTGGGGGCCCCTGGGTGGCTCAGTCAGTAGAACATCTGACTTTGGCTCAGGTCACGATCTCACAGTTCGTGGGTTTCAAGCCCCATATGGGGCTTTGTGCTGACAGCGTGGAAACTGCTTCAGATTCTCTCTCTTCCTCTCTCTCTGCCCCTCCCCTGCTCTGGACAATCTCTCTCTTTCTCTCTCAAAAATAAACATTAGAACCAAGGATCTCCTGAAACGCCCATGCTCAACATGACCATTTGGATAACCTTAAAGAAAGGCCTCAAAGTTAGAGGCAGCATAACAGTTTCTTCAGCAGCTATTTGAGTCAGATGGGTATGTCAAAAACAAAGGGGATTAAGAGGTTAGTCTGAGATCCCTATCAGATGGAGGTCCCAGAGATTGATAATAACCTGGGACTTCATTTATTTATACCCAGCAGCCATTTGCAACACCAGCCATGTGGCTGAGTCCAAAGAGGCGCCACATACCCGCAGCTGTTCAGAAACTATCCTGAATCTCTTTACTTCTGCTTCTTTATTTCTATAGCCTAGAAAAAATGCTCTTCACCCCCAAACCCAAGACCCACTCCTCTGCATTTCTTCTTTCTAAGGAGAACAATACTCCTTTCAAGGAAAAAAGAAAAAGTAAAACAGTTGATTTAGTAGGAAATGGATTTTAGAGGCGCCTGGGGGATTTGGATTTTTAGAGTTTGCGAAGCGTATCTCTTGTCATTTCTTACTATTAGCTTTTTCTAACATCTGCCTTTGAACATTCCTCCCAAACTCTATTGCAGAAACAATAGCACTCTCCATCCCATTCTGTTTAAAATCCAGGACATATCTCACCTCTTGCAGGGAAATATCCAAGGTACACTAGATCTAATCATGTGTTGTAAATTCTGTATTCAAAAATCCCACACTTCATTTATTGCCAATCTGACTGACAAAAATTCAAAAGCTTTACAAAGTACTCCGTTGGTGAGGCTGCAGCAAAACAAACACTAACTAACACTTTGCACCATTCTGATGGTTACACAGGATGGCAGAAACTCCTTAAAAGAGGAATGTGTTAAATTCTGGCAAAATTGCACATATATAATCTTTAATCTATTCTAGGTCATTATTTTGAAAAATGATAAAGAGGAAAAATGGAGTTATTCTGCCTTGTGTATATGAGCTCTTAAGTCAGAATAAAAATTGAAGTTTCTCAATCCCGTGTATTAAATGTACAAGGAATGATAGCATTAGATTGTCATTAATTCCCAGCTTCCAAAAAAACAACAGATCTAAGTTATAGCTATGAATACCTAATATAAAAAACAAAACAAACAAAAAAGACAAACTCAAGTCATACTTATACCGATAAAAGCTACACACATAACCCAGGAAGTAAAAGCCTGAGGTGCTCAAAACTCTAGATTCAAATACCAGAGGAACAGGTTAAACAGCACTGTGGAGATGCAATCAGCAAAACTGGAAACGAATTGAGTAGCCTCATTTTCATGCCAGCATAGCTATTTGCCAAAGCTCCACAAGAATCTGTTTTCCTTGTAAGAAGACACATTTGGAAAAGGTAGCTATGTTACCACGTTCTGACCAGAATCCTATTTGAGAGCGATGTGCGTAGAATCAGAGCTGACCAGTTTTAAGGAGCTGAGGTGGAGACAATAAAGGCCCTTTCAAAAAACCTCCTGGTGTCTTGCTGTCACATGCCACCCTTTGATGCGAGTAAGGAAAGTCACTCCCTGGCAGGCTCAGGAACCTCAGGATATTTTGGGGACCTCGAGAAGGAAGGAATTCACCCAATTCTATGGGTATTATAGGTGAAATGTCACCGGAAGTCCTTGGCGTGCCTCCCTAGCCCTGAGAGAGTCTTAAAACTCCAGTCTGAGACGGCTTATGAACAGTTGCAGCAAAGCAGACTTAAGAAGCACGTATATGGTCATCGCCATTCTTGCCACGCTTGTGTCAGTAATCAGGCCAAATTTAATGAGACTGAATTTATTCTGCAAACAAATCAGTCTTACTGTGATTATCATTGATAGAAATAGGGGTGACTGTAGACAGAAAAATTACGTTTCAGTGGAAAACTCTCACACTGAGGAGATCAGATTCTAGTCCTGTGTTTTGAAAAGGTTTTGTTGATCACATCTGTAAGCGGGACTGAATCCTGGACTCTTTTAGTTTCCTCAAACATCTGGCTGCAACTCTCCAGACTAACATTTCCGATTGCCTCCTACCCTTCTGACCTAGAATAACTAGGAACAAAAATCATCCTTTTCCCAAACCCCTGCAAGCTGAAGTTGGGCGACTCGACACAAACTTAAGAGAAATTGCCCCAACAGTTCATGTGTGGACAAGCTTCCTGCCTGTTGCTGGGTGGGCCACTCAGAAAGTTCACCAGAAACCTGACGACATGACGAGAGACGTTCAAACTGCACAAGATGCTTCAAGCCTGATATGTAGAAATCTCAACTGATTGCCCTCCAGACTCAGACTGGCTTTACAGTCTACTCAAATCATTAACTTTTGTTTTTCTTTTTCCTCTTGCCTCCGTATAAATACCTCCTATTAAATAACTGATTGCCCTCACCACATAAACCTGAGAGCCCAACTACATCCCCATTTCCTAAAATGAGACCCAACTGTTTACCTGAACTGATCTAGTCTTAGGAAGAAGAGACTGGTTCAGGGAGATATCTACTAATTCAGCTTCTAGACGGTGAAACTTCTTTAAAAAAAAAAAGTTTATTTATTTATTTTGAGGGTGGGGAGGGGCAGAGAGAAGGGGAGAGAGAAAATCCCAAGCAGGCTCTGTGCTGACAGCGCAGAGCCTGACATGGGGGATGTGGGTGGGGGGCTCAATTTCACAAACCATGAGATTATGACCTGAGTCAAAATCAGGAGTTGGACACTTAACCGACTGAGCCACCCAGGCTCCCCTGGACACCTTTCTTTCATCATTAGCTGAAGAGGGTATTTAGGCCACCTTGGGTATTACTCATTTTACCTGAGTATCTCTCATTACACATGAGGTATGCATCTTAATAAACCTCTGCTTGTTTCTCTTGTGTCAATCTGTCAGTTGTTACAGGGGTCTCAGCCAAGAATGCAGAGAGTAGATGAAAAGTTATTTTTTTCCTCGTCTTTACTACAGTGTTGGGAAAAGATATAAGTCTAAAATGGAACCAGAAGACGTGAAATGGAGAATCTCATGCATATGCCCTTAGAAGAAAGGAAGTTAAGAACTCAGAGACTGGTTTCCCATAAGTACCTGATTCACAAAAGACCAAGACTTATCTCTGACCAAGAAACATCCACCAAGAATCCCGATCCTCAAGCCAATGAACTGACTGCTTAGATTTCAGGTGGACATTCCTGTCTGGGCATTCTTTGTCTGTAAACACAGCCCAGCCCAAACCCTGAACAGACCCGTCGCCTGTAGTCTGCTAGCCTCGGTGTTTCCTGAAGAAGTGGGGAGGTACATGGATGACACAGTACCAGTCATGAGTTTATTGTTGAACCTGCGTGATGGATATACTGGAGTTATTTCAGTAACTATTCTTAATTTTGTTTCGGTTTGAAAAGATCTTTTATAAGACGCTTAAGAATGTAATGTACATTACCTTATGAAAATACAGATTCCTTGGGCCAAAGATACAAGAGTTTGATTCTGAAAATCTGAGATGAGAAACAGGGATTTGTTTCCTAGTTTAGGTCCCAAATGTTTTCCATGTAGGTTATCAAAAATATACACTTTTGTGTCTCTGTGGTCCTTGAATTATGAAATAGTGCTTGGCATGTAGACTTGCCATAATTGTAAGGTGTGTTTTTATCTTCACAACTAGAAAGCAGGGAATCTTTATTCCTGATTTTCCTGCTATTTCTCTACTTTAGTTTCTTTATATAATAGGCCTTTAAACATATTAGCTTATTATTATTCCTCTCAAAGAAAGTGTATATGCCTTAGTCCAGAAGAAGTTTTCCAGAAACCCACAAGGTAGGTCGTTGAGACATTTATTGTGTATGCCTGTCACCAATCAATGGTTCCATATCAAACACTTAGATGAGAAAAATATCACAAAACATACCCTATTCATTTTTATCCTTTTGTAAGCTTATGAGTTTTTTCTTAATTCTTTGCTCTAAAGAAGTTCATGATTGCAAACTGATATTTATAAAAAAATAATAAAAATCACTTCACAGCATCTGCTTTGAGGAGATAAGAACTTAACATCTTAATGTCATTTTTTGTTCTTCCAAATGGAGATAGGAAGAAAAACTAGGATGGAAAGTCTTCAGAACTGTGTGTGTGTGTGTGAGTAGTAAGGGAACACAGTGATTTTGACTGGGCTTATTTAAACTGGATCAAGAAATTTAAACTGGATGAGGGGCTCCTGAGTGGTTCAGTCAGTTAACTGTCCAACTCTTATTTTCGGGTTAGGTCATGATCTCATGGTTTGTGACTTCAAACCCCGTTCAGGCTTGGTGCTGACAATGAAGATCCTGCTTGGGATTCTCTCTTCCTCCCTCTCTTCTGCCCACCCCCCTCCCCAGTTAAATAAACTTAAACAAAAATTAAACTTAATGAAAAAATTGGCCATGGCCAATTACCTTCCCTCGATTGCTTTAAGAAGTAAGTTTAGGGTCAGAATAGATCCGCCACTGCTTTCTTTGACTTTAAGAGAGAGGAGAACCAAAAGTTAGTCTTTGAAATTTATGGAAACTGAGAACTACCTTTGAATCAATCAAGAACACTTTAAAAATTGTATTAGGATTCTCAGTTTGAAGGACATTTTGAGGAAAAAAAAAGATACACTTGACAAATTTTTACTGCTGCTGTCTGTCAGGATGCCCACTGCCATTTCAAAATTTTGAATTTCATAGGCAATTTTGGCCAAACTTCACATTATTGTATAACCACGGTAAGATTTCCCTTGTTCTTTTTGCCGTTTTGCAAATAAAACCTTTCTGTTTGCAGTGTGCAACTGAGGATACCATTTATTTTCTCCCTGTATGCATAGGACGAAACAAATGGACTTCAATATTTCACTTATAAAACATTATATTTTGCTAGTTTTCGTTTACTTGCTGGAAATTCATACGTAAATAATAATTTTTAGAAATTCTAGAAAGTAATGTGTTTGCCCTCACTTTTAACTTTAATATAAATAGCCCTGACTTGCTATGATTTCTTGCTATGATCATCTCAGATTCATAATAAATATCTATTCACTGATAAGGAAAAAGTGCCTATGCATGACGCTAAAGGAGAATGCCTCCCTGGGGGTTGGGGCTGAGATTGACTTGGAGGTAATAAAATGATAAAGCACCTTTCATTTCTATCATTCCCTCTGAGATGACTACAGAACAGGATGCATGGTCCTGAAGTGCCCATCGTAAAGATTTACACAAATTGTTCCTTTCTTTCAGATTGCTGTTACTTTCCTCAGTGTTACATACTGTCATTAAATTCTCCACCCTCACTATTACAGCTTCCATTACCACCCACATGGCACTAGGGCTTTATCCATGGGTGGCAGATGTTATCACCATATGTCATCCGATCAATTTTCCATTCAAGGGTAATGTAATGTTTGGGGGAAAGCCAACTCACACTTTAGTAAAGGCTTTCTCTGTACTCTTCACCAGCCGTAAATGCAAGCTTCCTTTCAACTTCTTGGCTCTGATGCCTAACCAGAAATCAGCAGGCATCTTAGAGATGCTTTGCATGTTTCCGTGTTAGTTGGGCTCTCTCTCTCTATCACCTGCCAAATTGTTTCCTATTAAGGAGTTTGGCACTATTTTGCTTTCCTCTACTTTTATTCATCTCAGAATATTCTGGACAGAGAATCATTAGCTAGATGAATACCCAAGGAGAGTAGCAGTTTCAGTCTGGTTCACAAGGCTGTTACTTCTTATTTATTTCTAGGATCTATATCTCACCTCCTTGTTTCAGAAGTTGGCATTGCTCACAGAGTTTGAAATTCTTTTTTTATATAATTCTAAAGGGTAGCCAAAGTTAAGACAAGATCAGTTTATCCATACGGTTCTGATTTGTGCCTGCATGTGCTCCTGCACTCTCTTTCTTTTCTTTTTGCTTCCTTTCTTTCTCCCTACATTTCCCCCCAACTCCACTCTTACTCTTGCTGTGAATTTTTTTAAACAAAATAGTTTTTATTTTTATTTTAGTCTGAAGTTTGTTAGCATACAGTGCAGTATTGGCTTCAGGAGTAGAACCCTTATGTCATCACTTACATATAACACCCAGTGCTCATCCCAAAAAGTTCCCTCCTTAATGTCCATCACCAATTTAGCCCAGCCCCCACCCCCATCAACCATCAGTTTGTTTTCTGTATTTGAGTTCCTTATGGTATGCCTTCCTTTATGGTTTTATCTTAGTTTTCCTTCTCTTCCCTTATACGCATCCGTTATCTTTCCACTCTTTTGAACACTTATTATTTGTCACTTCCTGGGCTATGTGTTGTGTATTTAAATATTAAATACAATTTATTCATGTTTTAAAAATCTTAAAGATAAACCTTAAATTATTTTAAAAGCAGTCCAGTCTAAATCACTGCATTCCCATCCATGTTGGGTAATTCACAATAGGAAGTAGAAATAATTACTTGTTCATATTGATCATGAAATGATCTCTTTTCCAAGTGATCAAACTGCCTATAATTTGGTAAGTTAACTTGTTTACATTATCCACAATCATCAATATTTTAAAGACTTGGATTATGTCTTTTTTCCATTTTTGTACCTGTTTCAAATTATCCAAATCTCATGGCCAAATTCATTTGAAACCCCGTAATTCCAGTGGTCACTGGACTTGCCTTTCTCTAGTTATTTTCTGGTTATTCTATGTCTTTCTTGAAATATGATAATCTGTAATTACTATGGTGTTTCAAGTGTACACAACAAGAAATAACGTCGTTAGGCACCAAATTGGTAATCTTTTCCTGAGTTACAAATGATGTTCAAACACCATCATATTTTGAAGGTGAAATTACTTGTCCTTAAGGTATAACTTTAATCTATCTCTAAATTAAAACCACCTACTACTTTATTGTTCATTCATGCTGACCTGTAAAGTTCTCTATAGCTTATTCTCATTTATTTATTATGGCACTCTCCAGGAAATATAAATAGAATCAGAACACTTGGATATTTTACTGTTCCTCAAGAACATTTTATTAATATTGCTAAATTATTGCAAGATTAACAACCATATTTGCTGCTGTTTTCAGTAGGAAGCCCTCCGGAAACCATGTTATCAATTTTATTTTTATCTGCAGCATCTCCTCACTAAGAAAATTCTTTATGTTTGATACACAGTTTTCTATAATTTTCTTCTAACTTAAATGTCATACTTTTGATAGTTTTGAAAGCAATTTTTAAAAATTACCCTTATCCACATAAATATTTATACTCTTTTAAAAATTTATTAATTTTTATCTATTTTTGAGAGAGAGATTGAGCATGAGTGGGGAAGGGAGGAGAGAGAGAGAGGGAGACAAAATCCAAAGCAGGCCCCAGGCTACAAGCTCTGAGCTGTCAGCACAGAGCCCAGTGTGGGGCTTGACCTCATGAACCCATGAGACCATGACCAGAGCCAAAGCTGGGTGCTTAACCAACTGAGCCACCCAGGCACCCCTCCAGAAATGTATACTCTTTAACCTTTTTACCAAGAGATTGGAAGACACATTTGTTTTTTCTCACAATCATACATTCTTACTTTTGCTTCTATAGTTATTCTAGTTATTGCTGTAGTCCATAATCCTCTGTTATGCATTCTGCCGGGATGCACCTCAATGGTAGGAAGTACATCTGCTGTTTACTTTGAGTGTCTACACATTGCTTGATTCAGCACTCCAGTTTTGTAGTATAGATTAGTTATGTATAAATGAGCTATAATTTGCCTCCATTAGAATGGAAATTCCATAAAATGAGAGACTTGGTTTTGTTTACTGTAGTGCTTTTGTATCAAGAACAGTATTTTTCACATAAAGTTCTTAATACTTAAGTGTGAATTTACACTTTTAGAAGTACATTGTTAATCTCCTACAAGCAACTGATGAAGAGATCCTTATTAAGTTGTATTGAATCCTCAGTGATTTTATTTTTATTAATATTTATTTATTTATCTTTGAGAGAGAGAGATCGAGCACATGAGCCAGGGAGGGACAGAGAGAGAGGGAGTCACAGAATTCGAAGCAGGCTCCAGGCTCTGATCTGTCAACACAGAGCCTGACGTGGGGCTTGAACTCACAAACTGTGAGATCATGACCTGAGCTGAGGTCAGACACTTAACTCACTGAGCCACCCAGGTACCCACTAAGTGATTTTATTAAATATCATTGAGCATCTCTTATTGTCCATGGTTATCATGGTCTTCTCACATGGGTAGAAAATTTTGATGGTCTGCTAGTCTCCTGGCACCCAGGCAACTTAACAGTGACATGCAAAATACTTTGGCCAGTTGCACCAAATTTTATCCTTGAGTCTTAGAAACATTTGGGTGTTTGCCAAGAAGTCCTGCTGGTCTGTTTACTAAAGAGTTTTAGTACTCTTTTTTTTTTTTTTTGAGTCTTAATATTTAATATCTTTTAATTTGAAATTTCTCAATCTCAGTTTCAAAAGGCAATTTGGGAATCCTTTAGTGACTTCCTCAGTGAAGCTGGAATAAAAAAATAATTGTCTATATATTTTTAAACACTTAATATGCTTATGAGAGCAGAGACATAAAATAATTCCATTGATCCTTCAGCTTGCACTTCAAATATATTTGAAGGTCTTTTAACTTTGACAGTTTGGTTCCTCTCAAAGGTCTTGCTTCTGGGCTGTGTCATTTGGGTGCATCTGGACTTTCACTCCTCAAGGTGGTCCCAATTCCATTCACTTGGCAAGTCCTTGACTTTCAAAAATATACATTTCATTAAGATAATCTCTTTAGCCAGCTATGCATGAATAATTTTTATTTAATCATTTGGAGTGCCAAGCCTCATCTATTTCCTCGGTGGTCCTCTGAAACCTTACCTCTCCAGCTCAACTGGAGGAGGCTTTGCCATAAACAGTGGCGTCCCTTCCTATTACAACCCGCAAATTCTGAGACTTCCTTAAAGGCTGGCTATTCTTTTATTCTTTTGGGTTATCTTTATTTTTCAAGTTTTTAAGAATTCTTAAATTATTTAATAAAGGTATTTAACCTTTAGCAATTCTGTAAAATTGCCTTGTCATGAAGTATTTTTAAAGTCGCTCAGACTAGTCTCAGAAGAGCTGTTACCTTTGCTCTTGGCCACGTGTAGCTGAGCTCCTGTGGTGATCAAGGGTCCAACTGCCAGGATTCCTTACGAAAGCGCCTCCTCTCTCACAGTCGGTCTCTGCTCTTCTTATCACTTCTGTCAGAGGAGTGGTCAAGGCAGAGACGTGCATCAGCAGGCTAGGCCACTTTATGCCACTGTTCATATTCAGCTTCTGTGAATTGGGACAGTCGGTGATCCGTGTGCTAGAAGCCCCTTGCTCTGGGTGTGTATAAGCACTGAATTTGTCTTCAAGTTTTTAATCTCCCATTCATTCTTAAAACCACTTCAATCCACCCTTGCCCCAATTGCTCCACTGAAACTGCTTACTTGCAATTCACGAAGAACTAAAAGTCAAATTCAACTGGTGACAACAGTGCTGCTAAAACTCAAGTCAGAGAAAGACAAGTACTGTGTGATGTCACTTGTATGTGGAATTAAAAAAAAAAAAAGCCAAACTTGTAAAACCTTAGGAAATGGGGGTTACCAGGGGCTGGGGGCTGGTGGGAGAGGATTACATACAATGTATCAAATTAACATGTTGTACGCCTTAAATTTATACCATATATGTCAAATATATTTTAATACAAAAAATAAACAGATAAAGAATAAAACTTAAATGTGCATACAACTCACCTAGAGGTCTTATTAAAATGAAGATTCTGATTCAATTTACTGGGATGGGACCTGTGATTTTGCATGACGAACTCCAGGGGACACCTGCACTGACTTCAGTAAATTGCACTTTTTTTGGTTTGTTTTTGTTTGTTTGTTTCTTTCTTTTTTTTTTTTGAGAGAGAGAGCATGGGAACTGGGGAGAGGAGCAGACAGAGAGAGAGAGAGAGAGAGGGAGAGAATCTTAGGCAGGCTCCATGCTCAGTGTGAAGCCTGACATAGGGCTTGATCCCATGGCACTGGGTTTAAGAACTGAGCTAGTGTCAAGAGTTGGACACTCAACGAACTGAGCCACCCAGGCGCCCCTAAACTGCACTTTGTATAGCAAGGCACTAGACCCTACCCTTTGATAGGGCATCTTTCCAAAAATTCACTACTCCTTTGGATTTTGCTAGACCATTCTCTTGGTTCTCCTCCTGGCTAACTGTTCTTCTCACAATCTTTTTCTCATTCCACTTACTCTGTTTGTAGCTAGATGTAAGTATACCCCCAGACTTTCATTCTCCATCTATTTCTCTCTCTAAGGTGATGGTTCTCAAACTTCGGTGCATAAATAAAGTTAGCTGGGAAGTTTATTAGAAATGGAGTTTCCTTGGGGCGCCTGGGTGGCTGAGTCCGTGAAGTGTCCAACTTCAGCTCAGGTCATGGTCTCGTGATTAGTGAGTTCAAGCACCGCATAAGACTCTGTGCTGACAGCTCAGAGGCTGGAGCCTACTTCGAATTCTGTGTCTTCCTCTCTTTCTGCCCCTCTCCTGCCCACACTCTGTCACTCTCTGTCTCTCAAAAATGAATAAATGTCAAAAAAAATTAAAAAAAAAAAAAGAAATGGAACTTCCTAAACTTTACTCCAGAGATTCTGATTCAGTAGGTTTGGGGTGGAGTCCATTAGTCTGCATTTTTAATTCTGTTAAAGGAGTTTCTTGGTCCACAATTTTGAGAAGCATTGACCCAAGAGTACTCATCCACTCTCAATGCCCCAGATGCCCCAGATAACCTCCAAATCACTCTTACACTCCAGACCTATCCATCATATCACCTGAATACTTAATATTTCAATCTGGATATTCAAAAAATTCAAAATGCTGGAGCTAAATTTATTAACCTCCCTCCCCCTCCCAGCCTCTTTTTCTTCCTCTGAAATAATGATGAAACCTGGTTAGAGTTTGTGTCCAAGGAATACTGACTCCTGGGGATTGCTACCTACAGAGCAATTGGCATAAAAAAAACCCCAGGGAGAGTTTGCTAAAAATGCTGAGTCACAAACTCCTCAAATGCTGATTCCTTAAATCTGGAGTGAGGCCCGCAGATCTGCCTTTTTAGCAAGACTCTCAGAAATGTTTCTCATATAGATAGTCCCCAACCCCCACTTTAAAAAATGCTGCCTTAGGGATTCCGCCAGCAATTCCTAGCAATAGGAACACAGAGGCTTTGAAAGCATTTTCCACAGTAGAGGCGTGGGATGGGAATAAAGGAAGGATAGTTTAACCTTCCCCTGATCTCTAGTAGAGCTCCCAAAATCTACTCCAAGTGATTACACACGCTAAGTGAAATCAGTGCACTTCTATCTAAAGTCATTTTGGGGTCAAGTTACCAGCCACTCGCTGCTAAAAAGACTGATACCCCAAATCCTTTTGGTACAGTTATTTCTGGATTACCAATGATTTGCTCCCATGTCAATTACATTTGGCGATAAAGAATAGTTTCTTGCCTCTTCTTTTCCTTTTTCCTCCCTCTGGTCTTCTTTCCGTGAGGATACATTACTGATTTAAGAAACTGAATACCAAAAACCTATAATATCTCAGGTAGACAGTACATACCACAGGGTGGAGAAAACATCTATTATTTAACTTATATCTCCCGCAAGGAAACTTTCAGACCACCTCCACTAGCAGAAGCTCAATTAATAACACTTTTTTTTTTTTTACCTTAAGGAGTCCTGGTTTGTATTCTGTTGTAGAGTTTCAACTCTTTGTTAGTCCCAACCTGACCTCCTTAAGGCTGTGGGTGCACTTGCTTTGTTGCCTGAAAGAATTCTAACTCGATGCTTTCCTCAGTTGTCCTTTTATACACATTATGCTCTTAGTTCAAAAGTGAAATGATTTTGCCGAAGGTTATGAGAATAAAATTGGAGTTCAATTAGTCATTTTGAGACAGGCAACTAAGTGGCTGATCCCTTTTTAATCTTTAACAAGCTCCATTATTCACAAAGGCAAATTGATGTCAGCTTTTAAGGAATCTAAAGTAGTGCAAACCACATAACTTTGAAATATTTAAATATTTTAATTCCCAGGATGAAATATATTTTTCATACTGATTAGACTCTGAAACTGGTTTTAAATGGAAACAGTGCCAAACAGAGGGTGAAACGCAAATACAGTACATTTACAACAGCGCAAAGGGCCTTGATCCATTTTAATTTTATCTCTTTGCAAACTACAAAATGCATAATGTTAGCTCTATGTTCAGTCTCAACGTCCTCTATCTACATATCAAAGTGTACGACGAAGAGATCATTTTTTTCCCCTGAGAAAAGTCAGTAGGAGCTGAAATGATAGGCAATTTACCTAGGTTTTACCCTGAGTCTTTTGCTTTGATTTGAGGTGGCTGAGACACTGATTAACCCTATTTTCCTAAATCCAAAGCAAGACACTTTACTTTGGCTGCCTTCATCTGCAGATACTTTTTCTATCTGCAGAATAGTTTGCAGCTATTGTGTGAAATATCTTTCATCTCTTTATTCCTTTCCCCTTCATAGTCCTTTTCTCCACTCCCTTCCTCTCTCCCAGCTGCAAAGATTTGCCCTGTAAGAGAGTGGGGGTGGGAAGAAACCTGGGATGGAGGCCGAGCAGGAGCTGGAGCCTGCGAAGCAAGGATCTGGCTTTGTTATTGGTCGGCTGCTGCCTGATGGATAGCCGAGGGAGGCGTGAACTCTTCAGTCTGTTCTGGCGGAGCTGAAGTACAGAAACCATATTTACAGGTAAGAGCAAAAAAGGGGAAAAAATCTTTTTCTTCAAAATAAAACGCTTCTCAGTGCCTGCTGAGACAATTTTAGGTTATGAACGTTATTCTGAAGACCCTTTCCGAAAGTGTGTCCCATTCATTGATCGTTTCAGGGAGCTTCGCCTGAGCTGTTTCTTCTCCCTGCAAAACCATTAGCTGATAAAAACACCAGAGGCACGTCTTAACCCTGGATAACTTTCCAGGAAAGTGTTATTGCAGCAAAATTAATAGAGAAAATGAGTCACCGTGTGTCTTTTTTGCTTTATTCAAGTTGATGTGATTGGGAATGAAAGGAAGGAAGAGGAAAGCCCGGTAAATTCCACAGGTTCTGCGAAAATGGAGTGGTCTCTGAATATAGGGCATAAAATTTCATGTGGTGTCTTTCGATATTAGCAATACAGGAAGTGGTCTAGGAAAATAATTTTTGCAGCTTGTCGACTCTTTAAGCACTAATTTAGAATGAATGATTTGTGTGCTTTTAAGTTCTCTTATTTAACTTAGTCCTCTTGATAAATCATGCTGCTGAGTGGTTGTATCATTTTATTTAGTAAACTGTAAGCCTATGTGATAATTATCGCATTCATTGGGCTGTTTTCCTTTTAAAAGCTCAGAAACCTGTTTCTGAAGGATTAAGATTTCTGTAGAAAATAGCATCTTAATAGGCAAATTTCATTGGGAGTTTCATTTACCAATCAAATATATCTAGATAAAGGTTCCTTTGCAGCATTTATATTGGTGGTAATATCACTAGGGCAATAGTTATTTTTAACAGCTTGGAAGTTACTTTACCAGTTGCTTGTATCTCTTAATATTGTCTTTTATTTTCCCTCAGGGGAAATAGGTTAGAGTTCTAAATATGTAGACTAAATGACACACTTACAGTGAAAAGAAAAAGAATTTTTACTACAAGTCATTTAATTTTATAGTTATTTTAATTCATAAATATGGGTCAATTAAGGGAGGGAAGACCTCATTAAAATTGAGATTCTTTTAAGAAATATTACTACTGACTTGGGCACATTGGCAATCAATACTTGTTGACTATAATAAAATAAAAGTCTTTCACTGGTGTAAATGATGTTCAAATACTTTTTAAATCCTTCCTTTGAATCACAAGCTAATAGGAATGAATAATATATCTAAGAATTTCTTCATCTTGCTTTTCCTTTTTGTTTTCATTTGAGAATGGATTTTGTTTTTGAGTGAAAGACAAAAACATAACAGTTCTTGCAAAATTAAAAAAAGGGGGGGAGAAAAATTACTGAATATTAGGCAAGATCACCGACATGAATGGAGAACTATCTTAAATTTCCTAATTGTATTAAATTGGGCTAATAATATGTTCACACACTTATGTCATATTGACCTAAGCAAATACACTTGCATGGTTTGTTTTGAACTATTTTTGGATTTCAAAAATCATTATAGATACTGAAATGTTGCCATGTTTCTCATTATTAATGGAATCTTCTGATCTTGGCTTTTAAAACAAAATGATGATAGAAATTAATCCACCCCTGGGCTATAATTGAAGGTGATCCAGGAGACCAGATACCTCACAAAACGTGTTAGAGAAAAATAAATCAAGGCAGTTATATTTTTTGGAAATTAGAAATTCTGAGTAAAGCTACCTCCAGGAATGAAGGGGAATTGATGAAAATTAGAGAGCAGAGTTCCACATGGTTTTAAATTATTCTGTTTCCTTGGAAACCAGCTGCTGCAGATGCATTTTGCTTTCTTTGGCTAAAAATATCATCCTTTTAATAATCGCTAAGGGAAAGGTTCTGAATAAAGCCGAAGTATATTGTTGCTGCTTTTTATAATTTCCTTAATGGCTCACATATTTTGGATGAAAAGTAGATAAACCCTTTCCCAATCAGCGTTTCCTATCATCCACTGGCAGACGTCTGCTTGACGCGTCTGCGTGAGAAGTCTCCATGAGATAACTATGGTAGCTTTCACTGCAGAGACTACTTGGAANAAGGGAAAGGCTGAATAAAGCCGAAGTATATTGTTGCTGCTTTTTATAATTTCCTTAATGGCTCACATATTTTGGATGAAAAGTAGATAAACCCTTTCCCAATCAGCGTTTCCTATCATCCACTGGCAGACGTCTGCTTGTGGCGTCTGCGTGAGAAGTCTCCATGAGATAACTATGGTAGCTTTCACTGCAGAGACTACT
>NW_027551572.1:188016-248125 GCF_008692635.1 Crocuta crocuta
GCTTCCTGTCCAAGTGAAGGATGAAACCAGGCAAATGAAAACCATGTAAGGCTGCTCTGAGAAATGGCAAAAGCAATCCCATTTGTTTTCCCTTTAGAGCATTTTAAAGATTCAAATACAGGTCTGTGTTCTGTGTTTATATGTTATGTGTGTTCCCTTTGCATAATACTTTCCTTTTTCTCATCATGTTCGTAGTGGTTAGTAGTATTCTGAATGAGACAATAAAATTAGGAAACATATTTTAACGCTTCAGTCGTTTTAATCTTAGATGGAAGAGCCTGAGATACATGTTCAGGCTATGGAGAGTGAAGAGGATTAAATTTGTATTTTGACAGATTGAGACATTTTTAAATTTAATGTCCATACTGTTTCTATAATGCAGTCATTTCCTTACCTTTGTAATCTAATATATACAAAATTACACCTCACAACAACCTAAAACTGTTTTAATGTTATTAATGTAACATATCTGAAATTGAAAAAGAATTCTTACAAATACAAATCTATTCTTTTTGTCTTATTTGAAGACTTTTGCTTTATTTGGAAACAAAATTTCATTCTGTGTGCTTTTTTTAAATAAGAAGTAAAACACAGCGATCATCCTGTTTTACCCTAAGCAATTTCCTAAATTAAAACATTTTCAGAAATAAGTAAATACATAAATATAAATATTTTCATTATAAAGTTTTTTCCTCTCAGCTAATTGTTGAGAGAGAAAATCATCATCAAGTTTTTTCATCTTTCCTCTTATTCTGCTATAATTCAGGTGAGATTCCCAACTCTGTTTTCTCTTTTACCTCTCATTTAAATGTTTTCTGACAGAATACTTTATTTCCATAGTATTAACCTTAGTCTTTTAGAGTTATTGTTGGCGATGTAGCAAATAAAGTGCCACGTGCTTAAGCTATATTTTAGTATATTTAATATCTAGCCAATACATAACCTAAATTAATTTGGTATGTCAGAACATTATTTTTCAAAAAGAGTTAGGGTAATGGGAAATACTTTGTTTTCATCAATTAACATGAGCCACGCACTTCGGTGGCAGCACTTTTCAACATAAAGACAGATGACATTACAGAGCACATTAATAAATCGGATGGACGAGGAGACGGATTATGCAACCTGGGCAAATAACCCTTATTTGAGGCATGATCAAAATTATTAAGTGTATGTCAGCTTCCTGGAAATAATGCATTGTATAGGCTGACTCTCAGCTGCAGATAATTCTAAAATACAGTTTGTTAGTAATGCCTCTTCACTGCTCGGTGGTTCTTTATTTACTAAAAGTAGCCTACCAGATTCATAGGTAAGTTTACATGGGTCTCTTAAGTCTCACAAAATGTATTCAGGAAAATGAAATATTAATAACTTCCCCTATAATGTAGGTAGACGACTTTATACCCATAATGGAAATATAATAGTTTGGCAAATAACCCCACACTGCTGGGAATGGAAGGATGGGATTTAAAAGAAATGGAAATTACACCAGGGTCTGAAAGCTTGGGTCTGGTTTCACAAAGTTCAAATTGTGCTATGTACTCAGGTGATCCAAGCAAATGAAAAATTGCTTTAACATTTGTACTCTGGTAGGCCATAATTCAAAAATGTTATTGATCAGAAGTTACTTTGGACTTTAGTATATATTTAATACCCGTTAGTATAAGATCGGGCTTATATATAAGTATAGAAAGGGGGTTGGTCCCAACAGCATCATTAATTACTCTTTAATTACCACTTTGTAAATGAAAAGGCAAGAAATGGATTTGATTGTCAAGCTAATGATCACATTTGTATGTTTCACAGACTCGATGAATCAGTTGGGCAGATCATTTTGATTTCTCAATCAATTGTTCAGATCTCAGTTGTTTTAATAGACTAAATGGTTTGACCCCAAAAATGCTGAATGTGCACACTCTGAGAATACAGACTCGACATAACTTTTCAAGCATTTAATTTTAGATTATGATGACCTTGATAAATGTCAGTGCTAATTCTAAGAATAACATTTTAGCAAGAAAACCACTTGACAGGAGCTCAACTTTGTTATTCTTGCTAATTTCATGGCTAAGAGGTGAATAGAACTTATCTGATTTATTTCCAAAGTCTTTGTACTTTAGTTACATCAAGAGCTTAACACATTATCTTCCAATACAACAACAAAAGGTGATACACACTTTTTTTATGTTTTAAGAAAAAATGTTTATTTACTTTTGGGGGGGAGGGACAGAGAAAGGAGGAGACAGAGAATCCCAAGCAGGGTCTGCCCCACGAATCATGAGACCATGACCTGAGCCTAAATCAAGAGTGGGATGCTCAACCAGCTGAGCCACCTCAGTGCCCCAGTGTACACACATTTCTCTATATTTCTCCTGATTCACATGCACATTTGTACAAAAACCCAACAACCACCAGGGAAAAGTAGTAATTATGTGAATTTTTATATCTTTAAAGAATACTGACTCTGAGGCCCTTTGGCAAATACTTATTTGATTTTCATGTATTCCGTCTGAATATTTTAGTCTTCTGTTACCCCAGAAGAATGGGACTGGCCTGTAGAGATAGTTTCTTCCTGGATTGTTCATTTTACCTATCTAGAAAGAAAGGCACAGAGATGGATTCCCATAGCGATTTTTTAGTAAGAAGCTGAGCATTTGCTTATGCAAAGTAACAACAGCCAAACACTATGTGTTTGTATTAAATATTGGATATAATGCATTAAATACTGGATGCAAGAAAAGAAAGCTTTAGGAGGACTTTGGAAGAAGGCAAAAAAGCATGGTGTGGCCAGATGGCACTATAAGCATAACAGCACAGGAATTTTAGAGTTGCACAGAACTCTCCACTTTAGACCTGCCCCTGGTATCCTTTTACTGATGTCAAAGACTTACTGTCATAGTCTCCTTGACTTTTTGTGAGTTTGCTGTCAGGGAAACAAATGAATTTTAGTTGTGTTTTCTAGTAACTGTTGATATAGTTGGTTGCTGTCATATTGTGGATATATCATAATATATTTAATAAATGAAACAAATAATTTCCCAAACAGGACTCCTGAATGCATTTACAAAGATTTTCTTTTCTATCCCAGGTTAGGCTAGCCACGGAAAATCAATATCTGTCATCAGTCATTACCCCGATGATACTGGTTGTGACGTTGTCAGCATATTAAGCCAGAAACATTCTAGAAAAGATTTTCAAACATTATGAAAACAATTCTTCTTTTGCTTTCTCAGAATTCCTTTCTGGTAGCTCCCAAAACTCAAATTTTAGATTGTTTACCCACTGTGATAACTAAACCAGCAAGGGGTCCCAAGTGCACCTGTGCTGTGCACCGAAGTCCTCTAGGGCTCAGTGTCACATGGGAAACTGAGCTTGGGGACTCCCATTTGAAGCTTTTATATTCAGAGATCTCCGTACAACTTCTCCATACAGAGTCAATAAAACCAGCCTAGAATCACCTCAGGCTTGTCCAACCCTTCCTGCCACAGCTTCTTGATGTGGTTGTGACAGACACTTTTCTGACCTCTCTATAAACAAACTTTTATTCAACAATCTTAACTATAATTCTTGATGGCATGGGTGTCCTTTGTCTCTGTCGATAACATCTAATATAGTGCCTGATGCGTACCATGTGCCCCCAAATTGTTTTGCTGATTGAATAAGAGAATAATCGTGTCTGATAGTCATTTGCCCCTTGCTTACACCCTCCCTGCGACAGAGGCTCCTTCCATTCTGAGACAGTCCCTTCCTTCCAGGTGCTGCTCCGTTAATGCTTTTCAGTGTAACAACGTCCATGTCACATAAACGTTGTTAAGTCATGCAAAATTATGTGTTGCAGACATTTGATTGTACAAACTCCATTTGAGCTCACCTACTTTACCAGGGGATTTCATCTGCATACATTACGCATCTCATGACTCCCTGCATTGTGCTGTTTCATTATACCATTGCTGTTTTTCATACACACACAGAGAGATCACATTAAATGAATGGATTAGATGTAGATGAACATAATTATAACATAATTATAATCTAATTATAATTATATTTATTAATATAAAACATTAAATAGTATTTGTGTAATAAAATGTAGTAATATGTGTTTTACCAATCTGAGTCCTCTCATATATATACTCTTAAGTCAATTATTCTTCACTCAATCTTGAGTTAAGTTGTTCGGCAATATTTTCTTGTGCTCTGGGCCCACTTTCTGCATTTATATTGTGTTCTGGTGAACAATTCTAAACCATAATGCTTGGCAAATGACAATGCTGAATCAGCTACCAAGAAATCAAGGTTGCATGCTGAGGGTTAGTATATCCATTTTAATATGTCTCAAGGTAACGGAAGGCAGATGAAAAGCACTAGTGGAAGTCCCACAGTCTACCGCAGCCAGGTAGAACTGACCAAAAAGAAAAAAGGAATGTTATGCTCTGATGTGATATCTGGGAGTTTGAAGAGAAAGAGTGATTCCTAATATACCATTACTGTGCACATTTATATGGGAACTATGCTGTGGTATACATATATATGCCTTAAACAGGTGATTTAATCAGCCAGTCAACATGCCTGTTCCCAGAAATGTATACTTTGAGCTAATGGAGTATTTTAACTTTGACTTGTCTATTAGTTTTTTAGGTAGTATGGCATAATAATTGGTGGGATGCATAATGGACTTTGCAGTCAGGCAAACTGTAGTTCAGCTCTTGGCTATACCATCTTATTGCCTCTGTAAGTTGGGCAACTTACTTAAGTTATCAGAGCCTCTGTTTCTCTTTCTGTAAAATTTAGTTGTCAACCTGGGTGATGTTGTAAAGATTGGTAGATATATACTGAACACTTCACCATAGAATTTGAACATAATATGGAATTATGTGTAATTTTAGTTATTGTTATTGCTGTTTTTATTGTATTTGTGTATAATTTTAGTGATATGTTATAACGAGTCATCCTTTTTTGTTTATAAGCTGAATAGAAGTCAGGAATGGAAGAATGGAGCCAAATAATACCCAGGGTTTTTAATGTCCTTCTAAGTATTAGTCTCCATTAAAGGATTAAAAAAAAACATAAAATTCTGCTAGATTGGCAAGTTTTTCTACTTTTCCATATTATCTGCAATGAAATGGACATCAGCTAGTTAAATTAGTATTGTATGAGATGGTGTTTTTCTATGTTTTCATAATTGTGAAAACAAATCCTAGAGTCATTAATGAATAGCAGTGGTAGGACTTTCAAAACATCAAACTGGGAAGGCATTTTTCACAGTTCTGAGAAGTGTTATTGAATATTTCATGAAAAAATATTCCTGTATTTTAAGTTTATTTATTTATCTCAAGAGAGAGAGAAAATGCAAGTGGGGGAGGGGCAGAGAGCGAATCCCAAGCAAGTGCCACACTCTCAGTGCAGAGATCGATGTGGAGCTTGAACCCATGAACTGTGAGATCATGACCTGAGTGAGCCAAAGTCAGTCAATCAATTGAGCCACCCAGGCACCTGGAAAAAAAAATTCTATGCTTAAATACATTTGCAAGAATCTGGACAAAATTTAAATAATACCAATTTCTATATAGCCTTTATTATGCTAGTGAGCAGTGAAATTCTCCAAAAAGGGTATATAGTATTAAGAATTTTTAAGACTTATGAATCATAAATCCCCTTTCCGACACAAAACTTCATCCATTAAAATCTCGTGGATCAAGTTTTCTTCATGCTACAGTAATCATTTTTAAGACAGATGCATATCTATAATCTCTTGAAGAATCTCTAACTCAAAGGCTAAAACATGGTATATGTTTTAATAATTTTTTCATTATGAGGATAGTTCCAATGTTTCCAGGATAAAAACATTTCCAAAATTACTCCATGAATAACATATTTTTCATAAGAGTAATGTATTCAAATTTTATATTCTTTTTTCCACCTATGATTTGTTTTGAAATTTCTACAAAGTGCTTACGTTTCAAAATATTTACTGTCACAAAGGAGCATTATGGCCAAAGTACATAAGAAATGTACATTCTAAGCTACATGTTGCTCAATAATAACAAGGAAACAGTAATACTTATTTCAGAGTCATTATAAGTGCAAATGAGATAACACATTCACAGAATTTAGTTTCTGGCACCAAGTAAGGACTCGGCAACATTATTATGATCAACTTATTTAAAAGAAAAGCAATGTGTTAATCAAGAAAAAAACATAGGACAATTATGAAGAAATCCCAAAGAATTCTAATTTAAATTCTAAGAAGGCACTTGGGTATAAGAAGCGTTCGTGACCAATTTCTTCTGTAAAGGTAATGTAAACATACAAAAATCACAAACCAGAGTGTGCTCCTTATAGCTATAATAAAGTGTCTCTAAACACAAAAGTGTATATACTTTACCGGGAAAAAGAATGTTAAGTAAGTTAGACAAACATACAAAAACTCACTGATAATGGAAAGAAATGGGAAAGGGTAGTTCAAACTCACAAATATTCAGAGAAAACCAATTTCAAGCAGTAAGATGGCATCCAAAGTCCAGAAAGAATGTGGTAGTGAAAAGTATGGTTCCAAGTGCCCAAATGTCCAATGCCTAGGTTTGAATACTGCTTCTAAAACGGATTAACTCTCTGACCTTTGCCTAGTTACCTCTTTCTCTATGCCTTAGGTTTTCTTCTGAAAATGTTAATAATAATGCCTACTTCATATGTGTGCAAGGAAGATGAAATGAGATGATATATATTGTATTCGTTTTTTACTGCTATGTAACAAGTTACCACAACTTTAGCAACTTAAAACCATGCCCATTTATTAGAATATAGGTCAGATGTCCTGCACTGTATGACTGAGTTCCTTGCTCAGGACCTCACCGGGTGGAAACCAAGGTGTCAGTTTGGCTGAGTTCTTGTCTGGTAATTTTGGGGGGGAAATCTACCTCCCAGCTCATTCTTTTTGGCAGAATTCAGTTCCTTGTGGTTATAGGACTGTTTCCGTTTCCTGCTTACTGTGGCCGGAGCTGCTCTTAGCTCCTAGAGCCCGTGTCACAGGATTCCTGTCTTCAGATCAGCTGCAGAGAAATCTCTTGCTTTGAATCCTTCTCACTCTTAATTTCTCACCTTTAGATTTAAAGGGTTCATGTGATCAGGTCAGGCCCACCTAGATAATCTCTTATCAGGTCACTGATACGGGACCTTAGTTACAAATGCAAAATCCCTTTAGCCTATAATGTGAACATAGTCACAGGGGTGATATCTCCCCATATTTACAATCCTGGGGGTATACGAGGCATGCACACTAGGGGAATAGAGATGCCACCTTAGAATCCAGTGTAACATAAATGTAAAATCCTAGAGTAGTGCCTGGCATATAGTAAACACTATAGCTGTGAGTTCTTATCCTTAAGGAGCATCTAAAAAACTCAAAGAAATTTAAAAAAAAAAAAGCAATGCCACCATTATGGCAATGATGTAGTAAAATGATATCCCAATGCACTATTAAAGAAACAAACTGGTAGCACCTTTCTGCCAGGTAATTTGGCAATGTATGTTGAGAGTTCAGTACTTCCACTTCCGGGACTTTATCCTAAACATACAATTGGAGATATACACAAAGGTATGTGACAGATGTGTTAATTATACTTGATTTATAAGAATAGACACTTAAAAAGAAACCAAGCATCTCCCTTTAAGTTTTAGTTAACTAATATGGCATAGGTATTACATGAAATGCTATGCAGACTAAAGCACAAAAATAAAAATGGAATAAAACAAAAACATACAGTTTTTGAAAAATATTGAATGAGAAGGAACATCTTCATGTTGTAAGTGGAGAAATTATAGTCTGCAAAATTGTATATATGGCGTTAATCAACTCATACTCTTTCCTGGAGTGTTTAAGTGGCCTTTTGGCAAGACAGGGTCACTTGACAAGGAGGGGAACACGCTGACACTGTCTGGCCAAACCCATCTTTCAGAACACAAGCATCCTGAAGAGAAGACATTGCATCATCTCCCATCAATTTGTGTGGTGTGTGTGTGTGTGTGTGTGTGTGCGCATGCTGTCGACATTCATTCAGTGACTCAAAATGCAGATAGTATGGTCGGGTCCTTTGTTCCTAATGTATCACCCTATTTTATATTAAACTGGCTAAATTACCCTCTCAGCCAAGATTTTAGAGAATGGTTTTTGTTTTGTTTCAGCTATAATGCAAGACATCTGCAATACATAATACACAGCAGTAGAGGATGTAGAAGTTAATAATTATTAGGAAAGCACCTATGGTGCACATTCTAACACTACACAACAGCTACTAACCCCGCTTTACAGGTGGAAAATTGTTGGCGCATAGAAATTAAGTAACTTGCCAAAAAACTCCTATTTAGGAAATGGTGACACCAAATTTTTAAGCACTGGGCTTCCCCCGTGACACCAAATTTTTAAGCACTGGGCTTCCCTCATTTCATCATACTGTGATTCCTAATGGTTCCTGGGACTCTCTGTTTTAAAGATAGCCTCTGGAAATTTTAATGATTAGCCTAATTTAAATCCTCTGCAGTACATTGCACTGTTTCCCTGTACCTGAAGGCAAATTAGTGGTTAACGGTAACAACACACAGATTGCTTTTTTCTCCTAAGCTTTTTCCAGCTCCAGCCTCTCAGATCTTAAATTTCAAAGTAACAGATGTGTTTTTAATTGAGGTTCCACATTATCACCACGAATTCAGATTAAAGAAATTCTTCCAGTTCCCTTTCAACCCAGGCAGTCTGCCCCACCTCTATTCCCTTTCAACCCAAAGGGAGATGTACCAAATTCCATAGTCTTTGGATTAGCGTTTCTCCAGACCCTATATAACCCAGGGTATTTCCTACTACTTCTTGCTCTCTGCAACTAAATCCTTGATAAAAATCAATGCCCAGATCTCTCAAGTCACTTAATTGTCCATTTCTCCTTGGGGGATTTCCCTCTGTCCTTCTCAGATTCTTCTCCCTTGCCCTACTTTCTGTCCATGTTCCCAGGACCATTCATTCATTTTTATCCTACCTCCATTTCTAGGTCCAGCAGTCGGTCCCACTTCTATTCTAGTTTTTGCCAATTAACCTTGGTAATCAACCTGAGCCTATGTTTGTATTCTAGCTCTATAGTAAGTGTCTTTATTGTAGGAGAAATAAAAGGAACATAGAAACATTTATGTGGTTATAGAGGTTTACTATTTAGATATGTATGCTGTCTGGTATTATAATTATCTAATAAAAAAATCAACCTTGGGAATTTTGTTCTGTAAAACTTGCTTAATAAAAACAAATATTTAAGTTCTTAGGGGAGATCCGTGTAAGTTCTAAACTATTATTTAAAAAAAATTTCCATTTGTAGAAAGGTTGATGTACCCATCACTCAGAGTAGTTCTGACCTCAAAATGAGAAATTATATTCTTACCTTTACATTCTTTTAATGATCTTTCTTGACTCAGGTATTTCTCATTACATCATAAATTGAACATAAACATTAACCTATAATTTTCTTCTCTTAAATACCAATAATCTCTTGCCTTTGGCATGTCTGGGTTTGTACAAAAGTATTAAACTGTTGTTGCAAAATATTTTAATTTAAAGTCTGACTATTTGACAGATATACAAATAACTATTTTCATTTTAGAAGCAGTATTAAGAATATTATGTTATTTTATATACTTCTCAAAAGGATTTAGATATAGGATAAGTAATAGTATAGTGTTCCCATTAGGTAGATCAAGAAAACGGAAGGAAGGAAGGAAGGAAAAAAGGGAGGGAGGAAAGAAAGAAAGAAAGAAAGAAAGAGAGAGAGAAAGAGAGAGAGAAAGAAAGAAAGCAGGCCTAAGAAAACTTTATTTTTTTGGACCTAGGAAACTCAAGGTCATGTTTTTAAAAGACCCTGAAGTAGAATTATAAAACTTTTGACTTCTAACAAATACACAAAAAGTAGCATAATCCTTTCGATGCTTGAAAATGTAAATTAAGTCATCCATACTTTCCTGTTTGCTAACATTTTCTTCCAGCCATATACTGTTAAAACAGTATTCTGTGTCATAGGGTGGCTTAATATTATTTAGGACAACTTCCACTTAACTGTGTGAATGGGAAAAACTCATCTGAGGACATGCACAATAACTGTTCCTTGGTCTTCCTTCCCACCTCTTACTACAGAGATCTGAATGGGAGACTATCATCATCTCTCACAATTTAGCTTCTTCTGTGTGATCTCACTGTTGTCATGGCAATAATTGTAGCATTGCAATTTCAGTACTACAACCAGAGCACACTCCGGTGGAATCAGATTGGCAAACACAGTCTGTGGGATGAAATCTCTCTCTTTCAACAAGTGTCTGTTATGCTTTGAGACACTTCCCCCACCCTTTATTTGTGCTTCCTCAGCCATCTAGTCATACAGTCCAATCTCTCTTTAATGATTTTGTCCATGATTCTTCAGGGCCAACAGGACTGGAAGCATAAATATGATCCACACAAATTATTTATATCGATTTCATATCAGGTAAGGAAAAATTTCTAAATAGTTTCCTGTAACTAATAAACTTAAAGCATATCAACATTTAAAAAAATCCATCAATAGCTTTCAGTCTTTAGGAGCTCTTCTTAATTCCTCTAAAACCTCTGTAAGTACTTGAAGATAGGAGAGTCACTTCAAGCAAATAATGAATAGTTATATTAGGTCACCAAGTGACATTTTTAGCTGGAGGCTGCCTGGCTTTCGAACAGAGCCAGAGTCATATAATCCCTGTGGTAGCAGGTAGTGGTTGTATATTCAGCTTTTTAAAAATCTTGAATAAGTAAATTTAGAGAGGATGGTGAATAAAATGGTTACTAACTTTTTGTCTCCATTTTCCCATGAAAAATGGTCATCATCCATTTATTCCATCTTCTCTGCCAAACTATAAGAAATATTCCCTTAGAGTGATCAATGAAAGCTTACAAACAACATCACGAAGTTGAACCAGTGTACCTGAGTCGGTCCTATTTGAAACCTGGCAGATAAGGTGGCCTTCAGTGTCGTAAAATAATTGGTAAATCTAGAGACAGAGGTGGTTCTAGGTAAAAAACACTAAGTAATCATTTTGCTTTGGGAAGCACCTCCTCTTCTAACTACCTTCTAAATTCTACCCCCACAAAAAGAAACTATGATCTTTCCAGGCCTCTGACCAGTCAGGTTTTCTGACTAACTGTTCATCTGAGTCACTAAGTTCTCTCTAGGTGTGTTCCTTAATTCCAGACCTTTCTCTTTTCATATGCTTTTCCTCTACCATGGACCTGTGTTTTCTTATGAGATAACAGACTAATGAGTACGTCTTTAAAAATATAAGTCTGATCTTGTCACTCCATGACTTAAGGCCAGTGGTGGCCTCCATCATATGTAGAGTAATAGTTGAATCTTCATAGTTGCTACGCAATCTAGTCCCAATACCTGTCTAACCCGACTGTCCACTGTGCCCAGCCCAAGACCTGGGCACACACCATTTTTTTTTGACCTGGACTGCTTCTCCCTCAGATGTCAAAACTGCTGGCCTCCTCACCTCCTCTATGTCTTCTTCCTACTTCCCCACTGTGGCATTAGCTCTCCAATCAATTAAAAATGAAATGTTCTCTATCAGCCAAACTTGTAATCGCTATACCACTTAACTGCTTACTTTTTTCCATAGCATTGATCTCCATATGTTTATTGATCTCCATTTGTTTATATGTTTACTATGTGTCTACCCCTTTCTCCAACAACACCCTGTAAAGAAGCATCATTAGAGAAAGGAATTTTTTCCTGTATTGTTACTTTCTCATTCTAATGACAAGATAGTCACTAGTTCCTGATAGATGCTCAATAGACATTTATTAAATAAATAAGAAATAACCTCTAAACTAAGGGCAGAAAAGAAACAAATCATATTTCTTTTTTTTCAAGTTTATTTATTTTTGAGATAGAGTGAGCACACACGAATGAGGGAGGGGCAGAGAGAGAGGGAGAGAAAGAATCCCAAGCAGGTTCCACACAAACAGTGCAGAGTCCAGTGAGGGTCTTGAACCCATGAACTGTGAGATTATGACCTGAGCTGAAATCAAGAGTTGAATGCTTAACTGACTAAGTCACCCAGTGTGCTCCAAACAAATCTCATTTCTATAGAATGGCATAAGTGACTAAATGAGAACACCCAGTTTCACTTTCTCAAGAATTTGAACTGAGGTGTAATGGAAAGAATGAGTCAACTAGTATTCAAAGTTGAGACTTGCAGGATACAATGAAGTAGAGGCAGATGTCAAAAGCCAAAGTCATGTGGCAGCTGGGGAAATGAGGTATCAAAAAATACAGCAACAGAGGTAGCCAGTGAGCACATGGACTTGGAACAAGTACATCCCAGGGAAATGTAGCTGCCGCAATAGAAGGAGACTGGGAGGTCAATGAGAGGCACAAGGACCCACGGTCACTACCTTTTTAAGAAAGTCACCCTAGTTAGACTTGTTCCATATTACCAAGAGACATAGGTAGGACTGCCATGCTGAGATAGACTGGCTTAAGATGTTACCTTTCCTTGGCAGCATATACTGTGCAGTGTCTTTTGTAAAATCAGTTTGTTCCTCCAGTTCATATTTTCTAGCAAAAGCATTTCCAGTATTGTGCTGGGTGATTGTAAAAGAGAAAGCTTTGATTTCTTCGTTTACTGGCCCTTGGAGTCACGTATCCAAACCATCCTTTGTCTTTCTTGTAGAGCCAGCCCAAGTTGGGCTTTAAATTACAATGTAATCTAGAAATTGCTCCTTTAATTTTATAAACAAGATAATAAGGGAAAGGGGGATAGGGAACGTACAACCTAATGGTGCGGAGGACTGCTTCTGAATGCGAAGGGGAGCATTGGCCAGGTTTTAGAGCAGCTTGAACTGGGAATGCAGGGGGATGAAATGACGTTGAGCTGAGTAGCAGCTTCCCCCTTCAGCCTGGGTGTGTCTGTCTACTTCACCACGGTCCATACCACTAACTACTGGCTCTCTCCTTGGTTGTGAGACCATTTATTAGAGTGCCGGTGCTGTCATAGTGGTGTACACTAGCCAGCTCTGAGAATCCAGAGGGGCCCCTCAGAACCAGCCAAGAGGGTCCTTGGCTTTGCACAGGATAGAAACCAAATGTGAGCCAAGAGGAAGAGAGAACAGAGTTTACTGAAGATGTAAAAAGAGTGTAGATATGGACAGAGCATCCAGGAGACTTGGAAAGGAGAGTGAGTCTCATCTTTGCTTGGGGTCTGGGGTCTTCACTGAGGATTGTAGTCTGGTACACATATCTTCTCAGGCATCCGGGTGGACAAAGACTGTTGAGATGTCCTCTATCAGTGACTTAGCCCTGGAGCCAGGTGTCTTGGTGAGTCAGTGGTCTTGGAAAACCCTGCCCAGTCACTCCTTAGATGTTACCTATTGTGCTGGAAGACTCCAAAGAAATCATTAACTCCTTGACCTTTGTAAGGAGGACATATATACATGATCTGTTCTGGAGATCCTAGCAAGAATAAAAGCAGGAAAAGGAGCAAAAAAAAAAATGCTTTTTTTCATGGATTCTCTTAGTTTCCCGGTCTCAGTAGGGTATAGGAGTATTTCTTGATACCTTTGTTACAAATAACAGTAGACAAGAGGACTGAGGTGACTTCATGATTTTATTACATCTGACCCTCTTTACTCACTGAGGTTACCTGCCACCGGAGGGATTTGTGTTTGTGGCCACTGATCATCTTAACAGTTCCTTGTAGCTCTGAGGAAATTATTATTCTCAGAGGTTTAATGACTTATCTAAATTGACATTAACAAAAATTTTAAATGCATCTGGCTACCTCTGACTGTCTTTCATTGACCATCTTGATAGACTCAAATTAACATTTTATCCCATAAAAGATTTAGGGGCTGTGGTTTACCCGGTATTCAGCCAGCCTCCTTGGTATAGGACTCAAGTATTCCCTGTAGCTCTGCTGAATTGACTGGAAACATGATAAGGCATCTAAATTCTGCAGGTATAGTCATTCCTAGCAACCAATTTGATTTTTGACGGACAAAGAACCGCAGGAAAGTAGATGCCTTTGTACCTGAGAAAAAAAGAAATCCCAAGCAAGATAGACATGCCCTAATCAGTATGCTCTGAGTATGACAGCATGCAAGTGAGTGATCTGTTTTGTTCTGAACTATGGCTCTGTCAATGACAGTACATGATTTACTAGAACAAATCAAATAAGTGTAATTGACTCCTGTTTGGACGTTTCAAAACACCAAACCATATTTCCTTATGCAGTGCTCTGATTCTACATTCTTAAATTTGACTTTTTCGTATAGAATGCCTTTGTCAAAAATGCAAATGCAAATAACAATGAATTAGGGTAGAATTGTTTTTGATGCTTTCAAACATTGTGGAAAGAAAGATTTCTGCATGAATATGATAATGTGGTAGATGAGGGTCAAAAAATTACAGCCTCAAAAATTGATTTGGAGATTTGGACTGTGCAGTCATCAAATGTTTCAATGCTGTGTTGTTCCTGTTATAGGTACATGTGACAGCGCCGCAGCTATGAGTGGAATTTTAAAGGGGAAGTTTGAAGAAATTGGCGGGTCTTCACCCTGCTCCTCTGTGCAGGAATCAGATGATGAAGTTTTTAGCTGTGACGGTGCTGACAGTGTTGATAGTGTCAATCTGTCCACTTGTAATCTTTTCACTGGTGAGTATCCGAAGCCATATTTCAGGCAGTACTCTAAATTGTCTTGTATAGTTGATTCCTGGAGTTTCTATCTTTATTCATTCCCTTATATCTGCTCCAAGTTTTTTGTCATATCAGACTTACTTGTAAAACGTGATGTCATTTTGGGTAGTTAAATCTCAGTAGTATTCTTCTGTTCATCTCTGTGAAGTAGGTCTGAGAGGCGGAAACGAGTCCAATTGAAGGTAAGCAATTGAAAATGGTATCATATGCGCCTTCAGCTTTCTGAAATCCATCTCAAATCCATTTCAAAATCTGATCAGTTGAGTTCTTTTGAAATTCTAATAATACTGGTCAATGAGTTGCAGAATTAGCAGTGTTGAGTATAACACATTTATTTCCTACATGAGAAAACGATGTTTGTTTTTAAAAGAATGCTGTTCTGTAATCAAAACCCTGAAAGCCATCAGCTTCTATCATTGTTGGAACACTGGTAAACCTCAGGAGTGAGGCCAAGTTCATGCACTACAGTAAGTACAACTTTCTGCATGTATATACCTTTCCTGAGCAGTTAATGTGAACAACATCATTTGCCTTAGTGTGGTATGCTCTAACTTAAATTCTAGCTATTTCAAACTGCCTTCCCTGTAACTGGTACACATTAACTGATTTTGGAATAGGTGAATCTTCCCAACATCTGTGTGTCCCTTCAATCCTAGTCATTAGGGAAAGGGGAATCTCTAAATTAGTTTTCGAAGTTAATCATACAAAGCCAAAGTAAATAAGGTCAAATAAAGTCCCATAAGATGATGGGGATAAACTTCCTTTTAAAGCACCATTCCATAAGTAAAGGTAAAAATTATCCAACACAAAAGAGAGGGGTTTCTTCCATAATAGATTTTTCTAGTATTATTTTTTTGAGGCATTTGGGTTTGGGGATTTTTAACTTATCAAAACAACCTTTTAATATTCACACTGATGTTCATGCAATGTGGTTCTATGACCCCTGAAATTCTACTTTTATCCTCTTTACTTCTAAGAATTCAAAGGTTTGTTTGATATTCATGAATTCTCTATCATCATTGTTATAAGCATTTAGAATAAAAATAGGTATAATTTAATAAGAATGTTTAGTCTTTGTATTATTTATCTCTTGACTAAAGTACCACTTTTATGAACTTGTGAGAAGTATAAAAAGTAAGGAGGAGATAAAGAAACACTTAGAAGGAGGAAGAACATAATAGTTGTTTTGAGAATGAGATTCTTTAGTTACATGGAAAGGTTACTGTCAGTCAGTGGGTTTTGGGTGGATCGGTTTGTTTGAGATTTATCTTTAGCCTTTTCACCCCCTCCTCTAAGCGACCATAGCCCTGTGAAGAAGACACACCTTGCTGTCACCCACAGTGCCTAGAAAAGTACTGAGCACTGAATGATGCTTAGACTTCTTTATTGAATTAAAAGATTAAATTTAGAGAATTTTTAGAAAATAATTGTCTTTTTTTGACAATAAATGTTCCACTTATTTAAAGTGTACAGCATGATGTTGTGATATATGTATGCACGGTGAAATGATCACCACAGTCAAGCTAATTAATATTTCTGTCACCTGACATAGTTACATTTTTTGTTGGTGGTGGCAGTGGTGGGAACACTTGGGATCTATTCTCTTGACAAATTTCAAGTATGAAATACATTATTTTTTTAAATTTCAGGAAATGTTTAAAAGCCAGAGAGAATGAATCTACTGGATGTCTTTATCCTTAGTATATATTTAATTTCAAGACTCTAAGGGACACTAGTAAGAATATGCCTGTGTACCTTGGAGAGCTCTCCTTCTCTAAGCCCTGGAAAGTGCCAGGAGCTGCCTAGAATTTTTCAACTTTTTTCCTTTAGCCACTCCTAAAAAACATCATCAATCTAGACTCTATTTCTCTGAGATACCACCTCATCCAGTACAGCAATTTCCACATGCCAGTGTTTTTTTTTTTTTTTTTTTAAACCTTCAGCATGCTTTCAACCTCCCTGGTGTCTATGTCTCTCCTAAAGTTACAAATTGACTCTCTCCTGGAAAAATCAATTGTAGGACTCTCTATGCAAGATAACCATTGATTTCTATAGCTTGTGAGTTCAAAAAGTACCTATAATGTTCATTTAGACACCATCAGGTCCCACAATTGTGGCTCAAGATGCTTTCAAGATGAAAGTGATGTTCTGGTGGCTTAGAGGAGTTTGAAAAATTATAGGTTAGATACTTGTTATAAGCACCTGAACACCCAGGAAGGGTAAAAGTTTGAGTGGATAGTGGTTTTATTTTGGTAAAATAAACTATTTGATAGCTATTTTGACATCTGTTCACAACTTTTCTCTTTTATCACCATCAGGAGAGTCTGTAGAGGACGAGGTATCCAGTGTGCACAGAGGAGAAGTCAGGCTGATAAAGTAGCTTCAAAGGTTCATTAGCTTTCTTGTGGCACTGTTGTTAATGTCCTTTCCTTAGTAAATTTTCAAGGGTTTTGAGGAAAGCATTTGCTGATACTACTCTGTAAGGAAATGATATGCATCATTGAACAACTTGTAATTGAATGTGTGATTGGAACCATGATTTGAAATAAACAGTAGGGAGGAGGGTAAGGAAGAATGAATGGAAAATGTTGCCTATGGATGATTCCCTATTTTTGTGAGGTATTCTTACCCTAATCACCAAAATGAAACTTTACTAATTATTTCATAAATTTGGGCAAATTGAGGAAGAAAACCCATTTTAATTTTTTTTAGAGAATTCAGTACTATGAAACAATGAGACAAAAACAATAGTAAAGAGCCAACCCTCAATGTGAATTCAAGGAATATTAGGACTAGTAAGGCCTTTGAAAATGTCTAGACTGTGTTTCTTATTTTAAATATGTGGAGACTGAGGCCCAGCATGGATAACTAGACAGGGATCCAAATGTTAGCTATTGACATAGGACTTTATTGTAGATCCTTAGAGTCTGACTTTCTACTAGACTGTGCTGCTCTCTGATGGGTCTATATCACTGACTACTAAGTCGAGGGACTCATCTAATCAATACAGGGACATTGGCTATATCTTTTGTGCCAGCTCCTCTTAGAAATAAAATGAGTCTACCTTTTGGTAAAGGCATTTAGCATCTCCTCTCCTCTTGGCTTTTTTTTTTTTTTTTTTTTTTTTTTTTTTTTTGACTTTGTGTTTTGGTCAAAGTTAGTATCTCCCAGATGTAATGATATAGTGCCAGTGATGAGTTTATGAATACATTCAATGAGCTAAAGAAATAATGCACAGAGAATTCAGTTTGACTGTGAATGAACACTTTCCCTTCCCCTTTCTGTAAGTAAGTGACAGGGCAGATTGTTGAGACTTACCTTGTATGTCACTGACATTGATGGAAATATCTTACGGCAAACATGTTGTTTTACATTTACATGAAGGAAATTGGTTTGTCTTGGTGACATAATGCTGCTTGTGATAATGTGAAAATGTTACAATGAAAAGAAGATGAGATGAGGTATGCAGTATGCATCTTTAACAGCAGCTAACAAATACAGGGTTGTTTCATTTACTTTAAAAGTAAAAGCCTTTGTACATTCCACTTTTGCCAGAGGGGTGAATGGGCATCCTAGACTCCCTGGGAAAAAAAAAGAAAAGATAACGATATCTTTCTATCCCTTGAACTCCAGGACCCTACATTACTTGTTCAATAATTCAAGACTTCAGAAACCCACTTACCTTGCATTTCGATTAGACTCACTTAGTCACAGCTTCTGACTGAATGCAGTAATTATATTCCATTTTGCTGCCTACGTTCAGAATTGGCTTTTATATTTGCTTGTTTGTTTTAAGCCCTGGAAAACTTAAATTTGTCTTTAATCTTAAAAGCACAATTGGTCTGAATTTGAAATAAATTTTTATATATCAATATCATAGTGAATCTAGAAAAACAACACTTATTGTTTGTGGTTTTAACTGTTAGCTACCATTAAAAACTCAATGTAGGTAATTCTACTGGTATTAATGGTACCATTTCTCACATTATTCAAGTGATAAGTCCTATTAGCATGGGATCCAAAATATATCATAGAAAATCTTCCAATTTCCCACATCTGTTATTTACTCAGGATGTCTATAGGTAGAATTGATATTGTAGTTGTATTTCATAAAAGTACAGGAATTATAGTTGCTATTAAATATTAGAGACACTATCTTCACATTAGTAATCAGAATATTTTCATCTGATAATGTAATTTCTTTACAAATATTTCATAGAGTATTTGCATTTTTTATAAACCTCTTAATAAGAACCACATCCTTATTTTGGGGTCACCTAGGAATAGTCACAGGCAATAGATAGATGATTGCTCAATTGCAAAATATAGTGACTTCAAAAATGAATCCAAGTGAAATTTAGGTGATTAAAATTCTAGTAACCATTTCTAAGTCCCATAATCTTTTGGCTTTGGTTTGAATACCAGAGGTTGACTGGCTTTATACTTGTTGTTTATGATGGTGATGATGAAATCATAGTGCCTGAAGCAAATGTCCTTGTGTTTCTCAAAAGATTTTAAAATTCATCATGCAGATTAGGCAATCTGATGCTTTCTGACAGCTCGAGGGAAGTATATTTGTGTGCATGTGAATGCAGAAAAGAATTAAATCTGCTCCTGCTAAAAAAAAAAAAAAAAAAAAAAAAAAGGAGCCAGTTGGTGCTATTTCTGAATTGGCTGCGATATTTAACCATTTCACTCTGGAAAGTACATGTTTGTACTCTGAAAATGTTCCTTTTTTTTTTTTTGTCTGAGGAATTTGGGAGTAAACTGGGAATGTTTTAGGGCCACAGAATTGTTGTAGCATATGTCCTATATGTTCAGCTACAGTGATCTGGCATGAACTAGAATAGTTAAATGTCTCAAGTTTACTGAATTCATTTGACAGTTGGATTAGGATTAAAAGTATAGTTTTTACATGTAGTGAAGAATGAGCAATCGTAATAAATATAACAAAAGATACATATTTGACTTTCAGAGGTCAGCACATAAAAACTGGAAAGAGATTTTTTAAAATGATATTTAATTTTCAGGTAGGAAAGCCTAATGAATTAAAATTGGAATGGACTCAGTTTTTTGCATTTGTTTTTATCTTATCTCACAAATATAATAGTAGAATAGTAATAAAGATTGATTTATGTAATTTACAATTCTAGGACTTTGAATGAAATGTTGATTTCCATAATGAACTATTAAATCACTTTAAGATCCTTAATGGATAGCTGCAGTGGTCTTAATTAGCATGACAAAAAAGACCCCCAAAAAGCAAACTTTATTAAAAGAATTTACAAAGCATCATGAAAGCTAGTGAAGATTGATAGAGTGCTGAGGGCACTAGATATTTCTGACTAAAATGCAGTAGTGAGTCTCATTAACTGTGTTATTGTGGAGACCTGAAATGCATTTAAGACTATATATTTTTATGCCAAGATTGGATGATAATGTTAATGGATCTATTGTGAGATAAAAAATGTACATATTTAATATGAAATCATATTAATAAAATTACTTTCAAATATTCACATTGAAGAATACTTAATATATTTCATCTTAAAATTTGCTCTAATGCTTTCAACTTCTACATTTTAAAAAACATACATATTTTAAATCTTTTTTTTTTTTTTAATGTTTTATTTATTTCTAGGAGAGAGAGAGAGAGACAGCCTGAGCAGGGGAGGGTCAGAGAGAGAGGGAGTCACAGACTGGAACAGGCTCCAGGCTCCGAGCTGGCAGTCAGCACAGAGCCCGACGCGGGGCTCGAACCCACGAACTGCGAGATCATGACCCAAGCGAAAGTCGGACGCTTAACCGACTAAGCCACCCAGGTGCCCCCATACATATTTTAAATCTTAACAATTCCAGGGTTTGCGGTATTTAATTCCATCCCTAAGAAACGTGGTTTGGCAGAAATAATGACTATTAATTTTAAATATAGTTAATTTTTCTAATATAGCCTGTCCTATTTCACAGTTTCTTCAAAGATGTCCACAATCTTCTCGTCATATCAGATCTGACTTTTGCTGTTTGCTGTTTCTATGACAACACTCATTTTAGCTTGGAGAGAGTAGTACATATTTTAGACTTATATGCATTTTCAGATACACACATGTTAAGAAATTTTTGCTTACCAGGGTGCCTGGATGGCTTCATCAGTTAAGCATCTGTGTTGATTTCTGCTCAGGTCATGATCTTGCCTTTTGTGAATTCAAGCCCTGCATCGGCCTCTGCGCTGATGGTGTAGAGCCTGCTCGAGATTTTCTCTCTCTGCCCTTTCCCTGCTTGCATGTGCACTCTCTCTAACTAAATAAATAAACTTAAAAAAAAAGTTTTTACCCACCAAAATAATTAACATTACGCTGGCAATTCTAATGGTCGTTAATCAACACTAAAATTAAGTGCTATGCTAAGATCATGGCTACATGAAACATGTATATCATATATTTGCCCTGGATTTTTAAAAATATGCATAAAGTTAGGTTGCAAAAGATCTAAGGAGTAAACTTGACCTAAGTAATTTATGGGCACTAATAAAGAAGCATATATTACTTAAAAATTCCCCTCAGTATGAAGTAAAAAAATTTTTGATGAAAAATTTAAAATGAATGAATCTAAAAAAGATAAATGTGGGGTGCCTGGGTGGCTCAGTTGGTTAGGTGTCTGACTTCGGCTCAGGTCATGATCTCACGGTTGTGAGTTCGAGACCCGTGTCAGGCTCTGTGCTGACAGCTGGCTCAGAGCCTGGAACCTGTCTTCAAGTTCTGTGTCTCCCTCTCTCTCTGACCCTCCCTTGCTCCTGCTCTCTTTTTCTCTCTCTCAAAAATAAATAAAACATAAAAATAAATTTAAAAAAGATAAATGCAACTTAAGTAAATATTGTTATTTTCAATAGAATGCCTTTTTTTTTTTTTTAGCATTCACTAGCTTTGTAGCCAGAATATGGAAATGGTTGAAATTTATAATTACAATTATTTTAAATACCTTGATGGTAGGAGCTGCGTCCTGTATTTGCCCCACAGTGCTTAATGGTAATAATCACAACAACAAGCTTTATTGGACATTTTATAATCTGCTGAGCATTGTTCTAGATACTTTAAAAAAATATTTCATTTCATTCTCATAATGTTAGGTCCTAAATAAATTTATTTTTGATTGACATGTTCATGACTTCTATTGAAAAAGAACATGCTTAACTGATCAAATGATTTGTCATCTTAAACATGACATGAATAGACTTAAATAGGCTAATTAATTGTGTAGAAATTAAGATTGTTGGATATAATTGAGTTTACCTTCAACAGGTGCACACTTATAGGAAAAAAATGCTTTTATACCAAATGTTCATGAAATTTATTCACACAATATTGCTAGCATAAGTGAAATCACTCTCTAAACCCCCTACATACCTTTACCAACCTTTATGTTTATTCATAAGTCAGAAATTCTAAGGTTAGAACATTGAAATATTTTGAATCGATACATTTAACATTTATTCATTACTTTCAAAAGCTAAAGGTATAAATATTTTAGCTTTATGGAAAATTTTTGCAGTAATTTTGCAGTAACCTTTTATGGTAAAAAATTTTACAGAATCTCTCTGCCACACAATTGGGTAAATAATCTATGGAAAACCCATAGCGATTACCATGTGGCTAATAAAAACAGTTGAACAAATGTATCTATTGACATAAAAATATATTCACATTAATAAAGAAGTTTAAAATATTATTTTTTCATTTATAAAATCATATGTATGAGGCATGTAATAATAAAATCTAGAGGCAAAAAGGCAAACATTTTCTAGAGAAATATAGAAAAACTTAAGAAACGTTAGTTAATTAATAATTTTTGTTATTTATAGATTTCTCACTTTTCACAATATCTATATATTTTCTCAATTTATTTTCATATATTTTAGCCCTTAAGATTTGTGTTCATTCATTCTAAAAGCTTTCTAGCTTTTTTACCAACATAATAACAGCTGTCATGACATGCTTATAGATGAATCCTAGAATAAATCCCTAAAGATTATAATTCAAAGGATACCATTTTAATTGCCCTCCAGAAAGATTTACCAATTTATTTGCCCACTTGAAGTAATTGAGTTCTTATGACCCAACATCTTGCCAAATTAACTAGGTATTCTATGTGTGTGTGTGTGTGTGTGTCCACATACATTATGTGTTCATACATTATGTATGAACACACACACACACACATACATACTCCTTGTCCATATTGAGAAGCAAAAACTGATATTCTACAGCTGTTTTAACTTGAATATCTCTGAACACTAGGAAGCTAGCAATTCATATATTTATTTACCTTTTTATGTGTATGGAAATAGTCTATTTTGGGTTTTTTTATAGTGATGATTTCTCTTTCATCATTTTATAATATTAAGGATTATTTGATTAACACAAAGTAATAATGTCTCTTTCCTATTTTGCCATTTGTCTATTAACGCTGTTTATGTTTGCCATGGAAATATGTTTATGTGGTCAAATGTATCATAGATTCGGCCTTTAGGAAATGCTTAGACAGAACTTCTCTGCTCCCAAGATTAATTGTACACACAAATAATTTCTCCTAGAACTTTCATAAATTTCTATTATATATTTAAATCTTTAGACTGATTGAAGATTATTTTGGTGTGTATTGTGATTTAGAAAGATAATTTTCCTGTTTTCCTAAAATCATATACTGGATAATATATTTTCTATTAATATGAAATTTTGTCCTTATCTCGAACCAAATTCTTATAGACATAGGATCAGCGTCTGGGATTTCCTTTCTGTTTCATGGTCTGAATGGTTATACTGAAACCAGCAATAGCATTATATTATGACTCTGGTAAGTTTTATTATCTCACCTAAGAGTTCCTTACCTGAAACAGAAACACAATATACTACCATACTCTTTAAAGTCTCTCTATAAGCTGTTCTCACATGATCATTATTTGAATTTTAAAAGAATATTGTCAAGTTACCAAACAATTGCTACGTCTTGGGAATTACATTAAATTTATAGGTTAATTTGGTTCACAAGGAAGATTAACATTATTACCATATTGCCCACAGTAAAATTTTGTGCTTTTCTTCTTTCCATGTATTTTCCTTGCTGAGTTCCTGAATTTTTAAAATATTTTTGTTCTTATTAAGAATGAGACTTTTTATATATACTGTAACAGATTATTTTTGGTACTATAGAAACATTATTTATTATTTTTTTAATGTTTTATTTATTTCTAGGAGAGAGAGAGAGACAGCATGAGCAGGGGAGGGTCAGAGAGAGAGGGAGACACAGACTCTGAAACAGGCTCCAGGCTCTGAGCTGGCAGTCAGCACAGAGCCCGACGCGGGGCTCGAACCCACGAACCGCGAGATCATGACCCAAGCAAAAGTCGGATGCTTAACCGACTAAGCCACCCAGGCGCCCCGAAACATTATTTTTTTTAATGAAAATGCTTTCAAGGTTATAATTTTAATTTAGCCATAGGATATTCTTTATCCTACATGAAGGAGGTATCCTTCTGCCAAGAGTTTTTGATTAATAATTACTGTAAAGTTACATCAAATTCCTCATTAGTACATATCAAAACAATCCTATTTTTCCTTTGACTTTTTAATACTATGAACTAAAAAATAGTTTTCCAAATAGAAAGCTATTATTGCCTTTGAATCTATTACATCATAAAGTAATTTAATCTCACAGGAGGAGCAAATTTAGTCTAGCAATGTGTGTGCATTAAAGGGCCCTTAGAAATGTTCACAGTTAACTTAAAATCCATTTTAAAATGTGTTTTATTGAGAAAGAACAAAGCTGAAGGCACCACTCTTCCTGATTTCAAACTATATCACAAAGCTATAGTAATTAAAGCAGTATAGTACTGACATTAAAACAGACACATGGATCAATGAAACAGATTGGAGACCCCACAAATAAACTCATGCATATATGCTCAACTAATATTTCACAAAGGGACCAAAATATTCCATGGAGAAAGGACAGTCTCTTCAGTAAATGGTGTTTTGTTTTGTTTTGTTTTAGGTTAAAAAAATTATTTTTTAAAAATTAAAATGTGCATAAAAGGAAACTGAAAATCACAAGAAGCAAAGAACAGAATCATCCATAGTCCCAGGCAGTTTAGTTTTACTTCTAGGTCCCATTTGTGTATCTACATAACTAAGATTAATGTAATTAAGACTGTGTAGTTATGTATCATGCTTTTTTACACCCATGAATATTTATTATTTCAAAGTCCCAAAACTATGAGTATTTTGATAACCATGAATACATCAACTCCAACTGAAAGAAAAAAAATTGTAATCCTGCTTTTCTGGTTGACAAAAATTTCATAAAAGACAAAAATGGCAACAGGCTTCTAGACAGATATTGGCAGAGTTACAATGAAAATACCGCATTCTCTTAATGTTCAATTAAAAATGAGACCAGTAGATGTTGTTCTGAAAACTGAATATTCACATGCAAAAGAATAAAACCAGACCCCATTCACCATTCACAAAAATTAACTTGATTCAAATCAGTGACTTCAATGGATTAAGGACCTGAAACCATAAAACTCATAGAAAAAACATAGGAGAAGTCTCTTTGACATCAAACTGGGCAACAAGTTTTTAGATATGACTTTAAAAGCACAAGCAATAAAGCAAAAATCAATTGGGACTACATCAAACTAAAAGGGTTTTGCACAGCAAATGAAACAATCCACAAAATTAGGCCAACCTATGGAATCAAGGAAATATTTGCAAACTTTATATCTGATAAGAGATTAACATCCAAAAATATAAAAGGAATTTAAGCAACTCAGTAACAACAAAAACAAAACAATCCAACACAAAAAATAGACAAAGGACCTGGATAGAATTTTTCCAAAGAAGATATACAGATGGACAAAAATATATGAAAAAGGTAATTAACAAATAATTGTTGGGGAAATGCAAATTAAAGGAATAATAACATCATCTCACGCTTGTTAGAAGGACTATAATAAAGAAGACAAAAAATAACAAATATTGAGAAGTTGTACAGAAAAGGGAATATTGTGCACTGTTGGTGGAAATGTAAACTGGTGCAGCCACTATGAAAGACATTATGGAAGATTCTCAAAAAACTAAAAATGCAACTACCACATGATCTAGTAATCCTATGTCAGAGTAAATATCCAAGGGAAATGAAACTACTCTCTCAAAGAGATATCTACACACCCATGTTCATTGAAGCATTATTCAGAATAGCAGGACATGGAAGCAACCAAAGTGCCCATTGATGAAATAAATGGATAAAGATGCAAGATTTCCATCTCTCTCTCTCTATTTATCTATCAAAATATAAAATGAAATGTAAGTCAGGCAAGAAAGAAGAAAATCTTGCCATTTGCGATAGCATGGGTGGAGATTGAGGGTATTAAGCTAAGTGAAATAAGTCAGACAGAGAAAAACTGTTTGATTTCACTCGTATATGAAATCTTGAAAAAAGAGAAAAACACAATACATAGTTCATTGGTGGTCACCAGACGTTAGAGGGTGGGGGGCTCTGGGGAAATGTTAGTCAATGGCTTTAAAAAATAAGTAAATAAATAAAATATTTCAAAATAGACTTCAAATTCAGTTACACACACACACACACACACACACAATGATAAGAAGCAAATGGTAGAAAAAAAACCTCCACTACCAATAACCCTTGCAGATTTGATTTTTCATTTTAATTTTGATTGCCTTTGAAGTATTATCTCATTTAATCCTCACAAAACAGCCTATAAGATGAGTGAAGGTGGTGACTTTGGTGGTTTTATTCCCATGTTACAGATAAGGAAACTGAGAAAAAGACAGCATAAACAGCATACCTAAATTCACACAATTTGTACATGCTAGGCTGGCGCTTGAATTAAAACCAGCTCAAATGCCCAGAGCCAGCATTGTTAGCCACTACACTATTGTATGTGTTCTGAAATCCGTAACAAAATAAAAATGATCATTCTATTTCCATGTCCTGCAACAGATACTATATTTCAAAACCCGTAATTTTTGAAGAACTTTATGCGTTAAAGACAAATGGTTCTTCATTTGTCCAGAAACTTTGATCTAGAAGAGGGTGCATCATTGAATGGGAACAGATTTTGAGAAAGTGGGGAGGGGGTGATTGTTGTAATAAGTTTATTCTTCAGACAAAAATATTCATTGGCAAGTATGATCTGACTCTCTGTTCTAGGTAGTCAAAACAAACAAACTGCTAACCACTTTTAGGATTCCAAGGATTTCTTTTCTATAGAGCAAAACCCATTAATTTCTATTTTCCACTTAACTGAGGAGTAGTAAAAAGATAAAGTACAGGTATTGCTTGATGTGAAACGGGGAAAAGCTGGAAACAATAGTGTTCAACACAAATAAATAGAGATGGTGGTTGATTGGGCCTTCTTTACCTTTTCTGCAAATGGCTTAAAGGATATATCATTCACTTACATTATTAAAAGAAATTCTCTTTTGAATTGTTGAGGTAGGACAAAAGAAGATTAAACTGCTCTGCTTAGCATCTTACATATTGTAGCTGCAGGTTAACTTTAAATACATTTTTGTTTCTTTGTGGCCAGTTTTTGTTTCGATAGCCTCCATCTGGCATTGATCTGCATTCCTTTTGTAGTCTGATTACCAGGCATGAATCAAAGAAATCAACTGGCTCCTCGGTCTTAAGACGCTGGAGAAAATTACCTTTTCAGATTCCTTTTTTTTTTTGTATTTAAATTCCTTATTTAAGATAAAAGAGAGAGAGAATTCATCCAGTATTGTAGTCAACCAAGACCTGTCAACATAACCACTTTCACTTAATTTCTCTTACTATATCCATCTTTAATTTTTTTTCCTTTTTTTTTTTTTTAACTGGTGATACTTGGCATTATGTCCTCGAGCCTCTTTAAAATATTCAGTTAATGGTCATGGTTATATTTGTCAAGGCTTTCTACTGCAAGGTTAAAAAGCCCAACATAATCTAATTTAAACCAAAAAAAAAAAAAAGACCTCTTAGTTCATGCAGTCAAGAAAGACAGGAGTGAGATCCTATCAGGCAAAATGGATCTGTGACTCAAATGGCAACCTCTGCTCTCCCCGCCCCCTATGACTTGGTTCTCTTTTCATTATGAGAAGGCCTGATTTTCTCCTCCTGCATTTGGGATTATGGGTTTCCCTAATCTGTGGAAGATATTTGCCTGCACTATATATTTTTTTCACTTTTATTCATTCATTTATTTGTTTGTTTTGAGAGAGAGAGAGAGAGAGGGCACACTATTGGGAGAGGGGCAAAGAGGCTCCATGCTGTCAACTCAGGTTCCAGGCTGTCAACACAGAGTCCAGCATGGGGCCCAAAAACCACAAACTGTGAGATCAGGGCTCAAGCCAAAATCAGTAGTCAGAGGCTCAACCGACTGAGCCACCTAGGTGTCCCCCTAGCACTCTATTCTTGAAGGCAAGGAATAATCACTTCCATCCCTGGCTCCAACAGCTTAAACGGTGAAATATCTTGTGTCTTTGTGAGGATTGTCTTAATGTGTCAACTGTGTGCCCATTTGTGCTCAGATCTGGTCTGCCCTTCCTCTGAAAACTATATCTTGCCCACTGATTGCCAGATGGACTCAGCAAATAAGAGGTGTTGGTGGGACAATGGAGAGCAAGATGAAGGGATAAGCTAGAGTATTTCCACCCACTCATCCAGGCTTCAGGCAGTACTTGCAGTGGTCACTGCATGTCTGCCATGTTCCAGCCTTTGCTGTGATGGCCCTGCATCTGTGGTCCTAGACCACATGCAGCAGCCTTCCCACATACCCCTCTTGCATGAGGTAGCACCAGGTCTGGGGCTCTGGTGACACCAATCCTTCCTTTGTGCCTACAGCCATAGAAGTGTCAGCTTCTTACTATTACTATACTCTGAGTTTCTTTTCTCTGTTTAGTTTAGCATCTCACGTCTTCGAAAATCTTTATAGCCTGTTCATCATGAAATTCCTTCCATTGGACCACCTAACATTGCCTCTCTTTCTGAGGTGGACCCTGACCAGTAACCCTAGCATGCATCGGATGCCCTTCACTGAATCACTATGGCCAAGGAATGAGGTTCTTTGATTAGCTAGGTCTTGTTCACTTACCTATTCTTGTGATAGTAAGAAAGGAGATGTGGAGTATGTTACCAGAAAAAAAATAGAAGGAAAAAAATATTTTGGGCCACCAATAATAATGGGTATCATATCATAGCCATTTTGATACCAGAGTTAATAAATATGAAGACCTAAGTTAATTTTTTTGAAACAGCACTACATAATAGTGAGCAGTGGAAAGATTCAGGTTAATTGCTTTTAAATCTATAAATACTTTATCAAAATTCTGCCCTTTTGTGTTAAAAAATAATGAGTACATGTCAAATAAATGAGAATATTAGGGGAATGGAAAAATAAGGTAAAAACAAGGCTAAGGAATGCTCTATGTTACCCTCCTGTTTCTGGTTAATAAAGAGAACTAATATATTAAAGATCTGCTATGAATCACATGATGTTTTAAATGCTGTACCTATCTTCCCTGAAAAATACAAAATTAGAGATTATATGCCCATTTAACAGTTGAAGAAGCTGATATTAAGTAACTTGCCCAAAGTCACAGAGGTAAGATGAAAGCATCAGCAAGATGTCAAGATGTCAAATTCTGTTTGGCTTGGTTTGGTTTGGTTTGGTACTCCAGAGCCTAAGCAATTGATATTACATCATCACGCCACTAATGTTTCTCCCTTGAACTGTATTGAATCTGCATTTCTCTACTCAGATTTAAAAAAAACAATAAAAACATCTTCACTCCGGGTTCATTCACAGAATGTCTCTGATTTGTTCCTCATTATTCTTTAAGAGAGTGCAAGTTGTTAAGACAGCCCCAGTGACCATTCAAGACTTTATTGGGTGTTCTGACCCTGTGGGACATCGACTGTATGCTTTCCATAAGGGAAAGTGCCCACATCGTAACAACCAAGGTGGATGCCACAGGGTGCCTCAGCAACTAAAAGTTGAGTGAACAAATTCTGTAAAGTTTTTCCTTTTATCCCTGTCCATGGATATTGCTTTTTCTTTTTTTAGGTTTGATTTCTATTTTCTGCAGTACACTGAAAGTACACCGACGAACATAGACTGCAATTTAGCTGTGTTCCGAAGACCATCTGTAAGAATTTATGTGTTTCTTGGGAATCTGATCAATTCTAGCAGCAAGTCCCTATATTCTCTCCAAGATTAAGGAGCTCTGCAATCAATTTTATAATTAAAAGTTAGTTTCTGCTTGAAAAACTGGGGGCCCAGTGTACAAAAACAATTTTATGCTTCAGAATTGATTTCCTGAATGATTCTCTTTAATGCAGATACATATGCATTTTTATGTGAAGTCGTAATTATCATTTCACAGAATTTAATTCCCCCCTCCCTCTTCCTTCCTTCGTTCCTTCCTTCCTTTGTTCGTTCGTTCGTTCGTTCATTCGTTCCTTCCTTCTTCCTCTCTCTTTTTTTCTTTCTTTATAGTATTTCACAGCATAAGTTTACCCCCATACAGTCATATATTCTCTTGCCAATTGTTTTTTCAAGTTGTTCTCTTTTTTGATATTACAGTCTATACTTTTTTGATATTAAAATCTATACTGCTCTAATTATTCATTTACATGGTACATATTCAATTTTATACATTGTGCTATCAAGCATTGTTAAATTACTTTTAATGGTATTTCCTGATTTTAAGATAACCCATGAATAATTTATTAAATACAATCTTATTTTGAGCCCTCTTCCTCTCTCTCGGTCTCTTTTTCGTAACCACACTTCCTTCCCTCCCTCCCTCTTTTTTTTCCCTTTTGTTTTGCTTTGCTTGGTTTTTCTCTTTTCTTCCTCTGTGTTCTTCATCTATATCTCTTGCTTCTATAGGTAACTCTTGTTGACCTAGTTTATATCCTTTCATTTTTTCAATAACAAATATTCATAGATAAACATATTCTCTTTGAAGTTTTTTTTGTCAAAAGTGAATTATATTATATACATTTTTCTCCATCTTGATTTTTGTCATTGAACAATACCTTATGGAAATTCCCTAACATAATTGTCATAGCTCTTTTTAATGATTGCAAAATATTTCAAGTTATAGAAACATCATGTTTTCATCAAACTTTCCCATGTTCATTTGTTTCAGCTAAGTTTCTCTGCTACTATGAGTGAGACTCATACCTATTCTTTTGAAAAAAATCATTATATACTGGTACTTTACTTTTTAAAAAATGTTTATTTTTCAGAAAGAGAACACAGGTGTGGGGGGTAGGGGCAGAAAGAGTGAGAAAGAGAGAGGGTCAGAAGATCTGAAGCAGGGGGCGCCTGGGTGGCTTAGTCGGTTAAGCGTCCGACTTTCACTTAGGTCATGATCTCGCGGNTCTGTGAGGTCACGACCTGAGCTGAAGCAAGATGCTCAACTGATTGAGCCATCTAGGCATCCCTGGTGCTTTATTTTTTTGAGGATAGATTCCTAATAGTAGGACCNGCAAGATGCCCAACTGATTGAGCCATCTAGGCATCCCTGGTGCTTTATTTTTTTGAGGATAGATTCCTAATAGTAGGACCATTGACATAATACATATAGACATACTGCTTTTTTTAAAAAAGGCAGCAAAATTCATACTTCTGCCAGGTTTGCGTATGATCATACTTTTCCCCAAGCAATAAGTGTTAATTTATTTATTCAAAATTATAAAGCCCATGATGTTTATTTGTATTAGTAGTCAAGAAAACTAATAAGTGAAGAATACGATGACACAAATGTACTGTGAAGAAAAATAAGGCAAGTTTGGGCTATAGAAGTAGGGTTGGCTATTGTAAATGAGATGGTCATAAAAAGGTTCTCCAAAGGGATGCCATTTTGATAGAGGTTTGATGAAGTGAGGAAATAGGCCATGTAATATCTGGAGTGGAAGGAGGCTTCTAGAAGGAACAAAGAACAAATGTAAAATGTCATCAAAGAGCTTGTGTAGACGGGCAATGAAGAGTGAATGGAGAAGGCAGAGGCCAGCTTAGTGTCAGGTGGTGGAAATGGGACATGTGGACTTGGTCAGAAGTGGTCAGATTCAGCATAAATCTTCAAGGTGGATCTGATTAGAGAACTGATGTGTAGATGTGAGGTTTAGGAAAAAGAGATAAATATGAATGATTCCTAGGCTCTTAAAGGAAGCTTTGTATTTTGGAATAATTTTAGATTTATGGAAAATTTGTAAAACTAGCACAGAATTAATTCCATAAACCCTTTGCTCAGCTTCCCCCAGTGTTAACGTCTTACAGAGCCGTGGTATTACTATATACAGTTCAGTCTTAAGGTGGGATTGGTGATCGAGCTCTAATTTCTGAAGGGGAGAAGTATCTACATATATTTTTTGAAATATTGGTAAGAAAGATTTGTTCTTTCTATACTAGTTACTTATTTATTCAGTCATTTATTTATATCAGTGTAGACTAATATTCATTTTATTCTTTGGGTTATAATCTAATAATGTGATTATATTTTTTTCCTTAAGTTATTCCAACTTTGACCATTGAGAGTTCTTTCAAGTTGATTCTTGTGTCCTTTTGACACTCCTATGCCTATTTCTTTTCTTTCCCCTCTTTGTTTTCCATCACTATGAAATGCTTCAGGATCATTTTGTGTTTACCCTGTCCTGATCCTAAAATCAGCCATTTCTTTCTTTTTTTTTTTAATGTTAGGCTCCATTTAAAAAAAAAAAAAAAAAGTTTATTTATTCTGAGAGAAAAAGAGCGAGCGTGTGTGCTAGCAGGGGAGGAGCAGAGAGAGAGAGAATCCCGAGCTGGCTCAACACTGTCCGCACAGAGCCGGACACAGGGCTCAGTCTCACGAAGCAAGAGATCACGATCTGAGCTAAAGCCAAGAGTTGGACACTTAACCGACTGAGCCACCCAAGTGCCCTTAAAATCCGCCATTTCTTAAGGAGCTATGTTTTTTATGTGAGCGATTGGGCAAACACTGATGCCATTTACTGGAATGGGAAAGCTGGGAGTAGGAGGAGGAAGCCTGGAATCTGTTTCCTTCCTTTCCTTCCTCCCTTTCATTTTATTATTATTACTATTATACTAACATGTTAACTTTCAAAGTGTATTAACCATTCAAGTGAAGCTGTGGAATTGGCAGTGGGTATAAGACTGTACAGCCCAGAGAAGAGGTTCAGGCTAAAGATTTGGGGTTCATAATTAATGATGGTATTTAAAGATATAGAACTGTCTGTTTTTGTAAGAAAGACTCAGAGAAAAAGTCTCAGACCTCAGTCTACTAAAGGATTTATACATCAGAAAGAATGGAAGAAATTAAGCAAGGAGGATCAGAAAGGGCACCAAGTCGGGGTGCCTGGGTGGCTCAGTCAGTTAAACGTCAAACTTTGGCTCAGATCATGCTCTTACAGTTCGTGGGTTCAAGTCCCGTATCAGATTGTGTGCTATCACCACAGAGCCTGCTTCAGATCCTCTCTCTGCCTGCCTCTCTCTCTCTCTCAAAAATAAATAAACATTAAAAAAGAAGAAGAAAGGGTAGCAAATGAGGTAGGAGATAAGCCTACTTTATGCATGGTATCCTAGAAGCCAAGTTAAAAAAAAAAAAAGGGAATGTGATTACCTAAGTCAAACTCACTTGAGAGACAATCTACCATTTTGTTTGGCAATATCCAAGTTTACTGCTGACCTTGAAAACTACTATTTCAGTGGAGTTATAAATATTAAGTTTAATTTGGAAGAGTTGAATATGGAATAACATCTAAGGAATGGAGAATGCCCTCTCTGGAGAAGTTGTGTAAAATGGAATTGAGGGGCACCTGAGTGCCTCAGTCGGTTAAGCAGCCAACTCTTCATCTCAACTCAGGTCATGATCTCATGGTTCTGAGTTTGAGCCCCATGTCAGGCTTTCCACTGATCATAGAGCCTGCTTAGGAGTCTGTCTCTTCCTCTCTCTGTCCCTCCCTTGCTTGAACACATGCGCGTGCGGACTCTCTCTCTCTCTCAGAATAAATGAACTTTAAAGAAACTTATAAATAAATAATTTAAAAAATGGAGTTGGGAGGGCTGCCTGGGTGCCTTAGTTGTTTGAGTGTCCAAATATTTTTTTAATTAAGAAAAATTTTAATACTTATTAGTTTTGAGAGAAAGAGAGAAGAGGAGCGTGAGGGAGGGAGGGGCAGAGAGAGAGATAGATGAGGGTCCAACTCTTGATTTCAGTCCAGGTTATGATCCCAGGATTGGTGGACTGAGCCCCATGTCTGGCTTCACGCTAAACATGGATCCTGCTTGAGATTCTCTTTCTCTCTCCTTTGGCCCCTCTCCACTGCTCTTGCTCTCTCTCTCTCTAAAATTAAAAACAATTTTTTTAAGTTTAAAAATGGAGTTGAGAAATAAGGTGATGAGATGGGGAAATGATGTAAAGGAATGTTTTAATTAAGTCTTTAATTTTAATTCCAATGTAGTTAACATACAGTGTTATATTAGTTTCAGATGTACAATATAGTGATTCAACAATGCTATACATTATTCAGTGCTTATCATGATAAATGTACTCTTTAATCACCATCACCTATTTCACCCATCTCCCCACCTACTTCTCCTCTGGTAACCATCTGTTCTCTACAATTAAGAGTCTATTGGGGTGCCTGGGTGGCTCAGTCAGTTGAGTGTCCAACTCCTGATCTCAGGTCAGGTCTTCATCTCAGGGTCATGAGTTCAAGGCCCGCTTTGAGCTCTGTGCTGGGTGTGAAGCCTACTTAAAAATAGAGTCTATTTCTTGGTTTCTTTCTCTCTATTTTTTCTTTTGCTCATTTGTTTTATTTCTTAAATTCCACATATGAGTGAAACATATGGTATATGTCTTTCTCTGACTGACTTATTTCACTTGGCATAATACTCTCTAACTCCATCCATGTTGTTGCATATGGCAAGATTTCATTCCTTCCTATGGTTGAATAATATTCTATTGTGTATATATACCACATCTTCTTTATCCATTTATCTATTGATGGACACTTGGGCTGCTTCCATAATTTGGGTATTGTAAAAAATGCTGCAATAAACATAGGGGTACATGTATCCTTTCAAATTAATGTTTTGTATTTTGAGGGGTAAATACCCATGAGTGGGATTACTGGATTGTAGGATAGTTTTATTTTTAACTTTTTGAGGAAACTCCATATTATTTTTCACAGTGACTATACCACTTTGCATTCCCACCATCACTTCATATGAGGGTTTCTTTTTCTCCACACCTTCGCCAACACATGTTGTTTCTTGTGTTTTTTACTTAGCCATTCTGATAGGCATGAGATGATATCTCATTGTTGTTTTCATTTATTTTTCCTTGATGATAAATGATATTGAGCATCTTTCCCTGTGTCTGTTGGCCATCTGTATGTTTTCTTTGAAGAAATGTCTGTTAATGTCTTCTATTCATTTTTAAGTGTTTTTTTTTTTTTTTGGGGGGGGGTATTGAGTTGTTTCAGTTTTTTATGTATTTTGGATACTAACCCTTTTCTGAATATGTCATTTGCAAATATCTTCTCCCATTTGGTAGGTTGCCTTTAAGTTTTATTGATTGCTTCTTTTGCTGTGCAAAAAGCATTTTATTTTGGTGTACTCCCAATAGTTTATTTTTGCTTTTATTTCCCTTGCCTTGTGTCTAGAATAATACTGCTATGGCTGATGTCAGAGAAAGCACTGCCTGTGCTCTCTTTGAGGATTTTTATGGTTTCAGGTCTCACCTTTAGGTCTTTAATCCATTTTGAGCTTATTTGTGTGTAGAATATAAAAAAGTGGTCCAGATTCCTTCTTTTGCATGTAGTTGTCTAGTTTTCCCAGCACCATTTGTTGAAGAAACTCTTTTTTCCATTGTATATTCTCTCCTTTGTTGAAGATTAAATGACCATATAGTTGTGAGTTTATTTCTGGGTTTTGTATTCTGTTCTTTTGATCTATGTGTCTATTTTTTGTGCCAGTACCATACTGTTTTGCTTACTACAGCTTCATAATGTAACTTGAAATCTGAAATTGTGATACCTCCAATTTTGTTTTCTTTTCCAAGATAACCAAGGATCCTTTGTGTTTCCATATAAATTTTAGGACTGCTATTCTAGTTCTGTGAAAAATGCTGTTGGTATTTTGATATGGATTGTGTTAAATTTGTAGACTGCTTTGGGTAGTATAGACAGTTTAACAATAGTTCTTCCGACCTATGAGTATGGAATGCCTTTCCATTTCCTTGTGTTGTCTTCAATTTCTTTCATTAGTGTTTTATTATTACTTTTTTAAATGTTTATTTATTTTTGAGAATGTAAGTGAGTGGGGTAGGGGTGGCAAGAGAAGGAGACACAGAATCCAAAGGAGGCTCCAGGCTCTGAGCTCTGAGCTGCCAGCACAGAGCCCTATGTGGGGCTTGATCTCACAAACCATGAGATCATGACCTGAGTCGAAGTCAGACTTTTAAGTGACTGAGCCACCCAGGTGCCCCCTTTCATCAGTGCTTTATAGTTTTCAGAGTAGGGCCTTCCATCTCTTTGCTTATATTTATCCTAGATATTTTATTGTATTTGATGAAACTGTAAATGAGATTTTTTTTAGCATTTATTTATTTTTTAGAGACAGAGAGTGTGAGAGGGGGAGGGGCAGAGAGAGAAGGAGACACAGAATCCTGAAGCAGGCTCCAGGCTCTGAGTTGGAGCGGCACAGATTCTGATACAGGGCTCAGAACCGTTACCCACTAGATCATGACCTGAGTCAAACTAGGATGCTTAGCCGACTGAGCCGTCCAGGCGCCTGAGATTGTTTTCTTAATTTCTCTTTCTTGCTTCATTATTAGTATATAAAAATAGAACAGATTTCTGTATATTGTTTTTTATCCTACACTTTATTTAATGCATTTATCAGTTCTGGTAGTTTTTTGGTAATCTTTTGGGTTTTCTATATACAGTATCACATCATCTGCAATTAGTGAAAGGTTTACTTCTTCCTTGCCAATTTGGATGCCTTTTATTTCTTTTTGTTTTCTGATTGCTGTGGCTAGGACTTCCAGTACTATGTTGAATAAAACGAATTTTTAAGTTGGGAGACATTACAACATATTTGCAGACAGATGGGAATAACTCAGTAAAATGGGGGTAGGGGTGGGGGTGAGGAGGAATAGTTATGCAAGAGCAAGAGGAAATAATTGAAGTAGCAGAGACCTAAAACTGGGTGAGAGGAAATGGAATCCAAGAGAAGGAATTTACCTTAGGTGGGAGAAAGAAGTTTCCCCATTATAACAGCATCGAAGGCTGACTATGTGGATACAAATATCAAGGGTATACAGGATATAGATAAGGAGAGGAAACTGAGGGGCACCTGGGTGCCTTAGTCAGTTGAGCATCTGACTTTGGCTCAAGTCCTGATCTCAAGCCCTGAGTTCAAGCTCTACATTGAGCTCACTGCTGTCAGCTTAGAGCCCGCTTTGGATCCTCTATTACCCTCTCTCTCTGCCCCTCCCCTGCCAGTGCTCATGCTCTCTCTGTCTCTCTCAAAAATAAGTAAAAACATTAAAAAAAGAGGAAATTGAATCATTGTTCTTCTGATTTTCTCAGAAGCTATATCATAAACTGAGAGAGAGGAAATGGAAAGAAATGTTGGAGAGTTACAAAGAAGCAAAGGTGCTTTTGTTAGTGGTGTCATAGGGGTAGCATGAATTAATAAGAGAAATGTGATAAAGAATGTCAGGTGTTACTGAAGACCACTTGAAGTCTGTGGTCATATGTCACTATGCCAGTAATGTAATATCCTACATTTTCTCTAGTCCATAATTATCTGTTCAGCTACTAGGGGTAGGTTCGTGGTAGGAAGAGAGCTGAATTTAAGCAAATGATTTTTTTAAAAATAGTTTATTGTCAAATTAGTTTTCACATAACACCCAGTGCTCATCCCCACAAGTGTCCTCCTCCATACCCATCCCCCCTCCCCCCCACATCCATCAGTTCTCAGTTTTTGTCAGCATTCAAGAGTCTCTCATGGTTTGCCTCTCTCCCTTTCCCCCACCATTTCCCCCCTTCTTCTCCACCTTGTTCCTCAGTTAAGTTCCTCCTAATCCTCCTATACGTGATTTTTTTTATCATGCTGATTTGTGCAAGAGAGAGAAAAGTCTTGGAGGTGAGTATACACGTGAGGGTAGTCTACTATGTTGAATAACAGACCCTAAAATGGGTGAGTGGGAAGTGTGAACATGAGTGGGGGGAATTAAAAAGGTGTAGAGGTCAAGAAACATTTTTGTTGGTTAAGTGTATCCTCTAAACAACTTGCAACCTTTTTATTAATTATTTATTTATTTAGAGAGAGAGAGAGAGAGAGAGAGAGAGAGAGACAAAGTGCAGGGGAGGGGCAGAGAGAAAGAAAGAGAATCCTGAGCAGGTTCCGCCCTGTTAGCATAGAGCCCAGTGCGGGGCTAGATGGCATGAACCATGAGATCATGACCTGAGCCAAGATCAAGAGTCTGTTACTTAACTGACTGAGCCACCCAGGCAACCCCAAGTTGCAACCTTTTGTTACAAAGGTTCTTTTTAAAATAAATTGTTTAATGTTTGTTTATTTTTGACAGAGAGAGAGAGAGAGAGAGAGAGAGAGAGTGAATGAGAGAGAGAGAACAAGCAGGGAAAGGGCAGAGGGAAAGAGAGGGAGACACAGAATCCAAAGCTGGCTCCAGGCTCTGAGGATCAAACCTACAGACTGGGAGATCATGACCTAAGCTGAAGTTGGATGCTTAACTGAGCCACCCAGGCACACTTTGTTGTAAAGGTTCTTTAAGGCTTCCCTGTGACCCACTGATCCTAAGTGCCCATGTGATCCTAGAGCCTGAAACACCTGTTTTAATCCCTTTTACTCTCTCTAATCAAGTTTTTACCTCTTTTTGGATCAATTTCACTAATTTAAAAATTTCTAGAAAATTATATACTTATTTAGGTTTTAACATTTTTACCTGAATTTTCACCTAGAGTTTCTTATAATTCTTGCAGACTTCCCATAATTATAGTTATGTCTTTTGCCATGTGTTAGAGATCTATCTGAACAATTCTAGACAATTGTTTGTAAACCTTTGAGCACAGCTGATTGAGTGGAAGAATCCCACGGTGACTACATGATACATAAATAGCCTAATTAGAACTGATTTAATTTGTTTGGATAACTCTTGTCCACTTTACTGAAATGGAATGAATAAGTGCTATCATCATTTTAGAAAACTTTTTTGGTCATGTGATACTACTTTATTACAGTTCAACTCATGTTAGGAAAACATGGAAATTCATTCTTTGCTGTTTGGTAAATGAGTAGATACACACTTCAGACTGTGTAAGGTACACAATTAGAGTGATACTGATACTTAAGAAATAAGTCTAAATAGAATCAATATGACTGCCAGTGTGTTTTTATTCTTTTAGGAAAATAGCATCTAACTTAACATGGCAGATTGGTCTTTCCTGCTACATGCTTTTGCCCTCGGTCCTTTGTTCCTGTCAGGAAACTGTCCTTCAGAGAGAATGATGCTTTACTGGATGAAGTCATGTTAATTACGCAATACCACATTTTAAGATGCAGTTGCAAATGCAATTAAACTATTGCACTGAACTTATAAGTATTACTATCACCTTAGAAACAGTGAACAGCAAGTTCACATTTCTTCACTTGTGTTCACAAACGGACATTTCCTTTTGACATTCTGAAACTGAAATGAGCCAGACTTCCAGACATGCAGAAATGTTGGCTTGGGGGTCTCCAATTCTGTGATTCTTTTTTTTTTTTTTAAATTTATTTCTGAGAGAGAGAGAGAGAGACAGCGTGAGCAGGGGAGGGTCAGAGAGAGAGAGAGAGACAGAATCTGAAGCAGGCTCCAGGCTCCAAGTTAGCGGTCAGCACAGAGCCCGACGTGGGGCTCGAACCCACGAACTGTGAGATCATGACCTGAGCCGAAGTTGGACGCTTACTCGACTGAGCCACCCAAGCACCCCTCCAGTTCTGTGATTCTGAGACGAACAACTTTGTTCTCAAAAACTCAGCATCTGCAAAAGAGTTTTTTAATATTTCAAGTTTTAATTTAAATTTTAATCAGTAACATACAGTGTAATATTAGTTTCAGGAGTAGAATTTAGTGATTTATCACTTACATATAACATTCAGTGCTCATCACATGCAAGAGATAACTTTTTTTTTAACACAGGAGTACGATAAGAGTGTCTTAAGTTATATTTCCTTATAGTTAATCAGTGTATCATCCATTAAAAACAACACAAGCTGATCTTATGGCTCAGTCAAGGCTACCACTGCAATATTACCTTCATTAACCTCAGTGAAATCTAGCTTGACTATTGACTAAAACATGCCAACAAGAGCTTTGTGCCTCACTGACCTACTAAAGATGCCCTTTAGAGAAAATATTGGCAAACATTGGAGAGTACCTTTACCCTTGCCACTCCACTCGGCTGCTGGGATGTATGGGGTGGTTTGCAGTAATGTCCATGGACAACCAGGAAGCCAAGGAGCCTGAAGCAAGGAGAGGTAGAATTCACCATTCTCTGTAGCTCTGCAATACTGTAGGAATTTCTAAAAGTGAAAAACTGGGTCTCAGGGAAGTTCTTTTTTTGTTTGTTTTTAATTTAAAATCAGTTTAGCCTACAGTGTAGTCTTGGCTTCAAGAGTAGAATCCAGGGATTCATCTTACATTTGACACTTTATCCTGAAAAGTGCCCTCCTTAATGCCCATCCCCCATTAAACTGATCCCCCGCCCACCTCCCCTCCAACAACCCTCAGTTTGTTCTCTGTATTCAAGAGTCTGTTATGGTTTGCCTCCCTCTCTGTTTTCATTTTGTTTTTCCTACCCTTCCCCTATGTTCATCTGTTGAGTTTCTCATTCTGCATATGAGTGAAATCATATGATAACTGTCTTTCTCTAACTGACTTTGCTTAGCATAATACCCTCCAGTTCCATCCACAATGTTGCAAGTGGCAAGATTTCGTTCTTTTCTATCAAGTAGTATTCCGTCATACATCTATACATATATATACACATATGTATATGTCTAAAAAAGATGTCTCCTTTTAAAAATATTTTTAAATGTTTATTTTTGAGAGAGAGAAAGAGCGCGGGCAGGGGAGGGGCAGAGAGAGAGGGAGACACAGAATCCGACGCAGGGTCCAGCCTCTGAGATATTAGCACAGAGCCCTGTGTGGGGCTAGAGCCCAATGCGGGGCTCAAACCCACAAACCACGAGATCATGACTTGAGCCGAAGTTGGACACTCAACTGACTGAGCTCCCCAGGTGCCCCATATATACTACATCTTCTTAATCCATTCATCAGTTGATGGACATTTAGTTTCTTTCCATAATTTGGCTATTGATGATAGTGCTCCTATAAACATTAGGGTGCATGTGTCCCTTCAACTCAACATTTTTGTATCCTTTGAATAAATTACTAACATACAATTGCTGGGTCATAGGGTAATTCTATTTTTAATTTTTTGAGGAACCTCCATACTATTTTCCAGAGCAGCTGCACCATTGTGCATTCCCACCAACAGTGTAAAAGGGTTCCCCTTTCTCCATATCCTCACGAACATCTGTTGTTTCCAGACTTGTTAATTTTAGCCATTCTGACAGGTGTGAGGTGGTATCTCATTGTGGTTTTGATTTGTATTTCCCAAGGAATTTCTTAATTGGACCCCAGATATTAGAAAAGACCAGATATACACCATAAATATTAGGTGCACGATTCTAAATGATAGCATGGATTTATGCCAGTTTTATTTTTTACTGAACTTAGAATCACAAACTAGGGGTTTTTAGATGACTGCCATAAAAAATTGATGAAGGCAAATGATGTTGCATTTCCAGCAGTATACATGTTCCTAGTCTTCCATAAATATTACTCCTTGAATATTTTTCTTAGTGCCTGGGATGGTTCTGTTTATCCACAAATAAGTCCCAGATGTCACTTGTCACAGCTAAGGTCACCCATAGGACTGGGATCCCATTCAAGTACTGGTATAACAACAGGCTATGCTAGGAGTATCCAACTCTGGTCGTGATTACTGCATAGACACAGAATTCCTGGAATCCTGGAAAATGGCAGTTCCCACAAATCTTGTTTAGACCACCCTTGCTGTGCCCAGAGGGGCTTGCAAAAGAAGAGTCAGAGCCCCTAGATCTTTCTGAGATATAGTACCTAAAGATTATCCCTTTACAAAGTTGACTGGGTCTCAAAGTGAGTGCTATTAATGCACAGATATTAGCACAACTCTTTAAATTCTTTCTCACATAAGTGCATACACATTTCCTCACACAGTCTCACACAGCCCATGTTCCCAGGTCAAATCTCCAGAAACAGAGTGCTAGGTTGAAATGGTTTCCAGCATCCAATACTGCACATTGTACTCAGAAGTCACATTGGTCCTCAGATGCTCCATCTTGGAACTTTGCTTTGAATACAACTTGTTCTTCCAGAATTATTCTTCCTTTGTGATGAACTCCTCCTAGGGGATTGACTGGCCTCAGTTAGGGTCGATCCTGTCCATAAAATATTTGTTTATATACTTGACTTTCAAATAGGTCAGAGTTTGGGTTCTTTTTTTCCATTACCAAGGGTCCTTTGGCCTTTGTCTAAATTACAGGGTATTTTAGATAGATATTATAGATATGTAAATTTAGATACTTTTGCTTTTCTCAATAGACTACCTTAAATGCCTATGAAAAATCTTTTCTTTATTTGGTTATAAAACACAATTATGTTTTCAATTTCAATTTTACAATCAGTGGCCAAAAAATACTTAATCTCTTCCTCCAGATTTAGCTACATGTCAATTTTTGTATTTATAAAATAGGGAGACTGAATGTGATTGCAGTTTCCTTTTTTTGTAACGGCAAACACTTTTTATTTTCAGGTTAAACTCTTAAATGATACCTTAATAGGTAAAAATGACATTTAAATATTATGGGATTCATTTCCATTAACAAGAAAGTTTGAGTTGAGATTATGAATGACATTTATAGACATACTCAACTCAGCATCTAATTTATTTTTAGTAATTTGTTTTAATTGCAAATAATTTTTAAAGTTTTAATTCATTGGACATATTACAAGCAGGTAGAGATCTGTTACTATACTTGCTTGACCTACAATCTTCAGATTTGACCTACAATCTTCAGATATGTATTTATCATTAACAGAGAAGACAGAAAAAGTTATATGCTGAAATATACCTCAAAATAATGGAAACAGATGATACAAATAATTGTTTCAGTGGTCTTTAGTATGTTATCATTTGAGGATATAATGTTCTCAACAGAGTTTAAGATACTTAAAATTATACTTAAAATTGAATTTTAAATTAATCTCTCCAAAATTTTTCAAGTACTTCTGCTGACCAAACTGGACTTTGTTTTATAATTCTTCTTCTTCTTTTTTTCTCCTTTGGTAAACGTTTATTTATTTTGAGAGTGTGTGCACAAGTGAGTTGGGGAAGGGGCAAGAGAGCAGGAGAGAGAATCCCAAGCAGCCTCCGTGCTGACAGCAGAAAAGCCTGACATGGAGCTCCATCTCATGAACTGTGAGATCATGATCCAAGTTGAAATCAAGAGTCAGATGCTCAACCGACTGGGCCACCCAGGCACCCCTCTACTTAGTTCCCTAATTCTAACCATAATTTGGTAAAACTTATATGAGTACCACAGATATACTCTAGCCTGTTCTAAATCCCTGTATCTTTGCATATCCATGTAAATGCACATAATGTTTAAAGGAAGAAAGAGGCCCTCAGATGTACAATGTTCCTGAGACATTTTTTTTTCTTAACAACTTTGATATTTTTAAGCTTGTATGAACAAAGCACCCTATGTTGTTTGTTCAGGCAATTTCTTCATTCAAGTAACCCATTTTAGTTTTTCTATACTACCTATTATTATTGGTTATGGTCTGTGTTAGTTCATTTCTGGGTATTGTGGAAATAATAAATGAACCACACTTCACGAATTTCCCTAGCTCATCTCTAAGGAAAACTTTTAATTTGTATATGACATAGTGATTTATTTCTACATGTTAGAATGGAAAGTTCATTAATTCCTTAGAGAAAGTGACTATATACATTTTAATTTGAGGACAATTCAAGTATATAATTATTGTGAGGATTTCATCACCTTTTAAAATTATTGCACTAATCATTTTTAATTCTAGCACTGTAATTTTAAAAACAAGATTTTTTTCTTAAAGCCTAAGGTATCTTAAAACCAGGACGTATAAATGTTTGATATAATTTTATAATTAAATAGTTTCCTTTAAGCAAATCCAAAAACATATAATAAATATTCATCATGATTGTTAACAACTATCTAGCTATGACATTTTCGTTGGTTTTCCTGGAGTTTTGTGGGTCTTAAAGATATGAATCTCCTGGAGACCAAAAAGTTACTGAAATGTAGTGTAATCCTATGCTGATTAATAAGATGGAATGTCTTTAACTTCTTGCCCATAGTAATATGTGCTTATTGATTAGAAAATTGCTACATTCTTCTAGCATGGATATTCTTTCTGCTAAACTATATACAGTATGATCATTTAGTTCTGTATTTAATGCCTTGTTTATATTCCACGATTCCTATTGATTTTTCTGTGTCACATTATATTTATACCATGTAGTTAGCTTTGTTCTTTGAAAATATAACCTTATGTGACATATTGAGACATGTTTTCTTTTTTAAGGAAAAAATAAGGAGATATCAACTGACTGAAATGATGTTTTCGGAAGCGTAGAGTCTTCAGGAAGATACTGGAGTTCATGAGATCTCAAGGTTAGCAGGTCATTATTATTTCTATACTTTTACAGATCTGAGATATAACTGTGTAACTGTTCCAAGTTATTCCTGCTAAAGTGTAATTGGATAATAAGGACACATATTTACTTAAAATATATATTCGAACAAGATCTCTTCAAAGTTTCAAAAACTTCTTTTGTACCAGAAATACATTGTTTAGTTTAACTGGGAATGGTTAAAAGAAAATATTGTTTCAGTAGAAAATAATTGATTATTAAAATTTGCTTTGCTTTTATAAAGGGTAGCACTATTAACATAAAAATAAATATTAGGCATCCTTATGAAATTTTATTTCTGATTGAAAAATAATGCACACCTACTTTGCAAACTTTTCATTTAGTTTGTATCTTTGGTTGCAACATGTATGCCTATACACAGATAGTTTAGAAAGGTAGCTAATCATTAATCCTTCTACAATTCTCTGAATCCCACTCCCTGATTTTCCCAAAGTACAGTCAAACAAATTATCCCTCTGTTGGAAAATATGGGCTCAATGAAATGACAGTTCATATGAATGAGCAGAAAGATGGTTGAGGACTTTTTCTATGTTGTTCAGAGCTCAAAGTCTGGAAAAGAAAAACAAAACAAAACCGATTATAATAATAAACTAAAGTAAAATATTCATTTAGAAGTTTGAATTACAATGTAGGCATTGAAATAGTTTATTCTCATGGGATAGTTTGAGAAAGTAGATAATTTCTGCCTTTGTTTTGTAGGACCCAATATCAAATATTCATAATTAAAAATGAAAAAGTATTGATGATCTTTTATTTTGATTGCCTTGGTCAGACTTGTCTTCAACTTCTACATCTTTTCCTCACTCATTCAAGGGTATATTCATTCAAAATTTAGGACTTACCACATGCAGGACACTGGGCTAAGTGCTTCGGATGTTTCAAAATGAGTAAGATATGGTTCTTGTTCTCAAGAAACGCCCAACCAATATGTTACTAAGAAACTAATTTTATTGTTAACGTAAGCAGCAGATATTTAAGAAGACACACTAAATCTTAAAAGGCCATGTAATGAATTCTAAAGTGCACTGAGAATTATTTGGGGATTATTCAAATTTTCACGTTGTGGCTTTTATTAGCCTAGCATAGCTAGAGTTTATACCAATGAAAGTGTTGTTGCTTTATTACAACCTACACCCAACTGACCTTTTATTAAAGTGTCTCTTCAAGTACAACACAAGTAATATGTGATTTTGAGACAGAAGTCTCTTTTTTGCCACAACTGCAAATTTAATGTTGTAGAAAGTAGTCATGCAAACACCTGTGAAAAAAACAAAGGTGAGCATTGCCCATTTAGTGGGTTTTTTTTTAATTTATTCCAGTACATCTAACTTTATTAAGCTCACCAGAGAACTAAATCGTTTCCCGAATGACCTACAAAGGCACGTACCTTAAAAGGACTGACTGCTATAAACCTCTGAGGGATCCATATGCAAATAGTAGCCAGAGGAGTAAAGAATTTGTGGTGGTGTGGGAATCCAGACTGCTTGAAATGGAATTGCACAGCACTGTGCTGCTCATGAAAAGCTTTTAAAAAGGTGATCTGTGAGGAAGTTAAAGCAAATCAAGTAATTAAAAATAGTAAAATTGTTTTTTGAAAAGTCAGTGAAGATACCTCTTGCTTAATGGTGCCATTAGATTTGCTGTTAGATTGATTTGCATAACAACCACAATCATTCCACAAATATTTTTTTTAAAGTTTATTTATTTTGAGAGAGTGTAGGAGTGTGTGTGAACATGCACGCATGTGCGTCAGCAGGGAAAGGACAGAGAGAGAGAGAAACCTAAGCAGGCTCTGCGTTGCCCCCACAGAGCCCTACACGGGGCCCCATTTCATCAACCATGAGATCATGACAGGAGTCAATATCAAGAGTTGTACACTTAACCAAAAGCCACCCTGGCACTCCTCAACAAGTATTTATCAAGTGCCTACTATGTGCATAGGAGAGCAACAGTAGTGAATAAAATACACCAATATTCTCGCCATAGTGGAAATTACATTCTAGAGGGCGATAATATATAAGCAATAAAAACCAAAGTTGATTATATATTTTGTTAGATGGTCAGAGTGCTATGGAGAAAATGAAAACAGGAAAGAGAATACAGAATATAAAGGGGTGGTATTTTTAAATAAGCCTAATGACTTAGTACTGCATCAACAAGAGAGATAGATACTACTTTTGCCCAAGTAGTGCCAACTAAAAACAAATATAACACCTCCTGGTAAATTTTCTAAATCATCATTTGTTAAAGTAAATGTTGTTAATACATGTAAAATAACTAGTATGTGTCTTCCTTAATTTCACCAGAAAGAAACGATATATTTTTAAAACGATAATATACTTACTACATGTACATAAAATGTCAAAATGTTTGCAAGAAACATGCAATTGAACATGGATTAGTCCAATCACTTACTAACGGGCTAAAAGCTGTAACTGTTCATCTGTGTAGGGGAGAAAATGAATCTCTTTTTTGAATTGAATAAATATTATGAACCTAAAGTAGTTACATATCTCTATGACAATATATATAGATGACACATGGTGCTAGAAAGTTCTATATCACTGTCTTTGTTTTTTTATTATTAGTCTTATTGTCATTTTAGGAGAACTCCAAGTACTGAGGTTGATAGTGGAAGGGAGTTGTTTAAACACCTTCTCATGCCTGTAGCAGTAATTTTTTAAGGGACACATGTCTTTCTTTGTACATCTGATATATTAGAAGATACATGGAGGTTTGGAAATTAAAATAAATTAATCCATTTGTGATCATTAACAAATGAGTCATCAAGTTTCCTTTGATCATAATCTGGTTGGGTTTTTTTCTGTGAAATGTTACAAACCATTAAATGCAGAACACAGGAATCTGGAGGTGTGTATGGCCCCAGTGACCTGTCCATTTTTTGAAATCCATCTGAACTATAGATGAATGCATCATATAAATTGATATTATCTTAAAAGCCACTCAGGATTGACTTTCCTGGGTATAGAATTGAAAGGTTTAGCCAGTTTGATATTCAGAAAAAGAAGTTAAATCAATTGTTTTCCACTGTTATTAAGTCAATGTGAAAAGAATATCTAGTCATCAAAATAAACAAATAATGGATTAGGAGGCCTCAAAACCTATCAAATATTGCAGCTCCTTCAATATTCTAAAAGGCAGGGGTTGTAAATGGTATATCATCTAAAGGAAATAAATGTCCAGTATTGTAGTAGTAAAGGAATGATGCAGTGAGGGTCACGATTGTTTAGAAAGTCTATTTTAGTTAAACAAAGCAGAGAGTACCTATTACATGTGGTGTAGACAGAAAAGGCACTCAGCTCTATGATTTTGACCAAAAGAAGCAACTGATGTTATCTGTTTGGTAAAACCAAAAGAAAAGAAAACATGAGAGATATAAGAACTGATGGAAGATTATGGAGAAAACAGGACTTCTCATGTAATGTCCCCGTGTCAGAGATATATTCCTTCTAAACCAGTATTTATTTTTGTTGCATTTGTCTGGAAACCTCAAAGGAAAGAGCTAGACAGTCTTTTATTTAAGGGTAACTAAAATATGACTTTTCAAAAGCAAGTGGAAAATAGCATATGCCTTCTTTTAAAATCCCTTGCTGTCTTTTCCCCTGTATTTGCTTGACAAAGTTCAACCCAGGAACCCTTTACAAATTTGTACCGCAAATCCAGTTCCCCTCGGACCAATGTCTCACAAACCACCACCCACAAATATAAATCTTTGAATCTCCCATCATCTGGCATGCCCATGTCTCGGGTGGGTCCTCCTCCACTTCTCTTCAGTGGTTCTCCAGATATTTACTACCATTCTTGTTCTTCCGTCATTCTTACAAATAGTTCAGCTATCCCAGATTTCTCAGCCTCGGCAATATTGACACTTGGGTCGGATAATTCTTTGTTTTGGGGGCTATTTCATGCATTTTTAGGATGTTCAGCAGCATCCCTGGCACCAGACCCTGAGAGTATTCCAAGCCCCCCGCTTTGGAAGAACCAGAACTGTCTCTGGACATTGTCTAGTGTCCCCTGTTACAAAATTATCCCAAGATAAGAACCACTAATCAAACCCTAACCTCTACAACCTCAATAAATATCCACTGCATATCAGCCACAAAGCCTCCTAACCATCTTCAGCATCCTGTTCTCAATGAAAACTCAATGGAGACACTATAAATTCCAGCTTCTCGTGTTAAAGTAAAACTCACCCCTGTCTGGCCATCTGTATGTTTTTAGTTTCCTTTTATTTGCTTATACTTAGCTTTGTATCTAAAATGTGTCTTACAAAATAATGAGTGAATATAAAACAAATAAGAAAATTAGGGAAAGGGAAAAGTAAAAACAAGGTTAAGTCAGGAGTGATGTTAGACTACAAATAAAATAAACCCTTTTCTTTTCACTTCTTTTTCTTTGAATTCAATCAGACTTGGATCTTTCCATGCTCACCAAGTCTTGCTTGAAATTGACCTTGGAAACCAGCAGCTTACACTCTACATTTCTACAGTCTGTCTTTTCTTACACGGTACCTGCAGCCTTAAATCCAAAATATAGTGAACCTTCCCTTACCCCCAGGCACATGAGTGCTATGGGAGCAAATGACCCACTCTACAGATTTATGGTTTTCTAATCTGAGTTAGCTCCTCAATCGCATCCACTAATCCTTTCCCTCTGACCATGGTCAGACACTATTTCAAAAGTTTATCACCCCACTCGAGCCGTACAACCTTTCCCCTTCATTCTCGGTGCACCTGCTATTTTAACAAGAAAATTGAGGTCATTGTGTGGAGACTACTTGTGCATCCTTGCAATTTCCTCCAGCATCAAACAGCTACATCTATCAACATTCTTTCTTTCCTCCATTCTTAAAGGATCAGGAATCCTTCCTATTCAAGGCAAAGCCTGTGCTTGATTTTATTCCCTATCGCTGATGCTTTGGCCGTTAGTTATTTCCTTTTTGTACTTTATCTTCCATTTTGTTTTCTTCTTTGCTCACTCTTTTCTTTCAACCTGTATACATTCTTCAAACTTGTGTCCAAAAAAAGTAAATCAGCAAACAAAAACAAACTGACCTCTCTCTTCACTAGATTTCACCAGCCCTACTATCCAATTTCTCTCCTCCCCAACCCATTCAGACTCTCCATACAGCGGTCTACGTTCATTACCTTTGATTTCTAAGATCCAGTCACTCATCAGCACAGTGCGATCTGATTTCTAACCCCATTTAACAGAGCATGCTCTCTGTAAAAGCACAGATGACCTGGCAGCCCGTATCTTGCCTGGCTCTCCCAGGGGTATTTGACACTGCTAACTTCATTTTTCTTCTTCCACTCCCTGAGCTGTTGTAACAGCTCCCTCTCCCTCTTGTTTGCCTCACACCTTGTAGACCCTTTTGTAAAGGCGGGTTCTGCTTCCTCTGTTCCTTCACAAAGTCATGAATCACAAATTCAAATACTGATAGGTGGCCATAGGTAATATAAATGAGTGAAATCAGGTAATTAAAAACAATAAACAATGTAGAGGGTAAGTAACACACCCATAAAAGTTCTTGAAATTTTACTCTTGTTCAAATGACAGTGTTCACCTTACTGTTCATCTGTCCTCTGACAAAGCACTCCTATGACTTTATTAATTATAATAGCAATGACTCCAACCTTTTTTTGATGAGGCTACAGAATTACATATTACACACACACATATATATAGGATATCAATGCCTAACAAGGACACACACAAAAACCAATGATCAGAGCAATGGAATGGAAAAGAAAATCTAAAACTTGACAATGTATATATGTGATCATAAAATGCAACAAAGAAATAATCGTAAGTCAATGGGTCGGTCCCCCAAAGATAAACTATTAATGCTCCCAAGTACACATAATTGATTAGCATCTGCTAGAGAAGGCATTTTAAATAGGAGAGGGAGAAATGAAGCAACGAAGGACAATGGCTTACTGAATAGAAGGCACTAGCATAATTCTTTAACTATATGGAGACAACTATGGTGTCATATACACATCATACAATATTAAAGTAAATTGTAGAGAAGGATTTAAAATATTATTTTAGAGAAGCCTGGGTAGCTCGTTCAGTTTAGGGTCTTACTCAGGCTCAGGTCATGATCATTGTTTGGAGTTCGAGCCCCGCATCAGGCTGTCTGCTCTCAGTGGAGGGCCTTTTGGATCCTCTGTTGCCCTCTCTCTTTGTCGCTTGCCCGCTCGTGCCCATGAGCATGCATGCTCATGCTCTCTCTCAAAGATAAATAAACATTAAAAATCTTTAAATAAAATATTATTTTAAAGTATTTTAAATTACTTTAAATATTTTCAGCATTTAAAATATCATTTAACATTGAATAAATTCAATGGCTTTCAAATATTTATATACCTTTGGTTTAGGAAAGAGGTCACCAGAAGTTTTTTTTTTTAAAGTTCCCTCAAGAGCTTGCCAGTCATTCTAATGGAGTTTATGTTTTCTCAGTGATATCTAACAACTCTCTATATTTTAATAATATTGACCATTTGCATACATAATGCAAAAAGTAAAAAATGAGAAGTCATTTATTCATTTTTATATTCATAAACAGTAAAATTCACAAGTTATAGTGTCACGAGATTTGACTATCACACATAGCTATGTAACCTTTACCACAGTCAAGGCACAGAATAGCTCCATCACCTCCCAGATTCCCTTGGGCTGCCCCTTGTCAACTCCTCCCTTCTTCCTCCAGTCCCTGGCAACTGATCTGCTCTGTGTCACTATAGTTCTGCCTTTCCCCGAATATCAAATCAATAGAAATATACAGAATATAGTCCTTTGCATCTGGCCTTTATCATTTAGCCTAATGCATCTGAGATTCATTTATGCTGTTATGTGTATCAGTAGTTTGTTCCTCGTTATTGCTAAGTAGTATTCCATTGTCTGTATGTACCGCAGTTTGTTTATCCAGTCACTCACTGAAGGACACTTAGGTTGTTTACTTCTTGATGTTTTCAATAAAACTGCAATAAGTATCCCAGTAGAAATTTTTGTGAAAAACCATGCTTTCATTTATCGTGAATAAAGGCCCTAATGAGATTGTGTATTGCATATTAAGTATATGTTTAACTTTCTAAGACACTGTAAAGCTGTTTTCCAAAACGGCTTTTACCATCTTGCATTTCCACCTATAATATATGAGCATTCACATTTCTCCACACTTTCCCCAGCATTTGGTATTGTCAGTTTTTATGCTATTTCAGCCATCCTCATTGTCATTGCCTAATTTTCATGTCCTTAATGAATAATAATATCGAACAACTTCCTTTGTGCTTATTCACACCTATACATTTGTGAAGTGTTTGTTCAAGTATTTTGGAGTATTTTGTCCAACTTTTTCAAAATGACTATTTTTTAGAGCAGTTCTTTTTAGATTCACGACAAAGTTGAGAAGAAGGTATGGAAATTTCACATATATTTCCTACCCCAATATGTACATAGCCTCCTCCATTATTTACATCGCCTCCTAGAGTGATACATTTGTTATAACTGATGAACTATACTAACACATTATAATCACTCAAGGTTCATAGTTTACATTCAGTTTCATTCTTGGTGCTTTATATTCTATGGGTTTGGACCAATGTATAATGATATGTTTTCATCACTATGGTAGGCAGAATATTTTCACTCTCCTGAAAATCTTGTGCGTTCCATTTATTTATCCTTCCTTCCCAGCCCCTCAACCCCTGACAACCACTAATTATTTTTAATGTCACCATACTTTTGCCCTTTTCAGAATGTCTTATAGTTAGAGGCACCTGGGTGGCTCTGTCAGTTGGGAATCTGAATCTTGGTTTCAGCTTAGGTCATGATCTCACCATTTGTGTGTTCGAGCCCTGCACTGTCGTCACAGGGACTGTTTGGGATTTCTCTCTCCCTCTCTCTAAGCCCCTCCCCTTCTTGGGTTCTGTCACTCACTTTTAAAAATTAAATAAATAAACATTTCAAAAAAAAGAATGTCATGAGGCACCTGGGTGGCTCAGTCGGTTAAACATTTAAACGTCTGACTTCGGTTTAGGTCATGATTTCACGATTCATGAGTTCAAGCCCCACATTCTGCCTTCTGCTGTCAGCACAGGGCCTGCTTCAGATCCTCTGTCCTCCTTTCTCTCTGTCCCTCCCCCACTTGCACCCCCCCCCAAACTAAATAAACAAACAAAAAATAATGTCATATAGTTGGAATCATATAATATTTAGACTTCTCAGATTGGTCTTTCACTTCATAATACGTACTGAAGTTTTCTCGATGTCTTTTTGTGGCTTGATAACTGATTCCTTTTTAGCACTAAAAAATATTCCATTGTCTAGGTGTATTACACTTTATTTATTCATTCACCTACCTAAGGACATCTTGGTTGTTTCTGAGTTTTGACAATTATGAATAAAGCTTCTAGAAACATTCATGTGAAGAATTTTTACTTGGACATAAGTTTTCAGCTTTTTGTGTAAATACTGAGGAGTGCAATTGCTAAGTCATATGGTGAGAGTAGGTTTAGTTTTTTGATAAGAACCCACCAAATTTGTTCGAAGTTCCTACACCATTTTGCATTCCCTCCAGCCATAAATGAGAATTCCTCTTGCTCTACTTTCTCTCCAGCATTTGATGTTGTCAGTGTTTTGGATTTTGACCATGTAATAGGTGTTAGTAGTATCTTGTTTTAATTTGTATTTCCCTGATGATGCTTGATGTGGAACATCTTTTCATGTTCTTCTTTGTCCTCTGTATATCTTCTTTGGTGAGATGTCTGTGCAGTTTTGGCCATTTTTTAATTGAATTTTGAGGGGTTAAGTTTTAAGAACTCATAGTATATTTTATTTGCTTTATTTTTTATTGAGTTGCTTTCTATTGTTGAGTTTTGAGAGTTCTTTATAAATATTTTGGATACAAATCTTTTGGGAAATGTGAAATTTGCAAACCCTACCCCTTCTGTAGTTCGTTTTTGTGTTACTGTTTTTCACAGAGTAGGGTTTTCAACTTTCATGAAGTCATAATTATCAATTGTTTTCTTTCATGTATTATGGTTTTGGTGTTGTCAATAAACCCTTTGTCTAACTTAAGGTCATGAGGATTTTCACCTATCTTTATTTTAAATATTTGATAATTTCATGTTTTAAATTTAGGTATATGATTTAATTTTGAGAAAATTTTTGTACAATGTAAAAAACTGAGGTTTAGTAGTTTGCATATAGACATTCAACTGTTCCATCACCACTTTTTAAAAAAGAATGTTTTTTCCTCATTAAATTGCCTCTGTATTTTTGTCAGAAATCAGTCTTATTTGTTTAGGTCTCTTTCTAACTTTTCTATTTTGCCACATTGGTGTATGTATTTGTATGTTTTCCCATTATCACATTGTCTTGATTACTGTAACTTTATATATAGTAAGTCTTCAGATCATGTAATATGCATCCTCTTCTATTTCAAAATTGCTTTGGTATTCTAACTCTTGACTTGTCCAATAAATTTTACAATCAGATTGTTTATATCTACAAAAATCCTGCTGGGATTTTGATTGGAAAGTTTATTGATATATATTAGAAAACTCTCCAAATTCAACTTACATAAGGAAAGACACTTGAAAAAATATTCATAGCATATGGAAGTACATATGATCAATATTATTAAAATATAGAGAGTTGTTAGATATCACTGAGAAAATATAAACTTCATTAGGATGATTGGTAAGCTCTTCAGGGAACTTTTTACAAAAGACCTTCTGGTGACCTCTAAACTTGAAAAAGAAAATGTTCAACATAACTAGTAATCAAAGATACTTTATAGATAATGCTCACACAAACATATAAACTTTGGGAAATAGTGTAGCATATTGACAGAAAGCATCATTTTTAAGATCAAACTGAACTTTGAGTTCATTCTGCACTTATCTGTGAGGATTTAAGGAAACTTTAAACTTTCTAACGTTCAGACACTTTTCGGTAAAGTAAACATAGAACCTGGCACACTGTAAGCACACAAATGTGTATTGTTATCAATATGTCCAATGGTGAAGATGTGGAGAAATGAACCATGTTATGCTATAGGGATGGATAGGTAAATTGGTTTAACTTTTCTAGAAATCAGTTTGTTATTACTTATCAAAGGGCCTTACTCTTTGTATACTCTTTGACCTAAGGATTCCAAATATTTAAAAACCTTAATGAAATAGTCAATTAGGAACTCAGAGCTATGTATACAATATTTACTGATATAATATTTAAAGTAATGAAATGAGAAACCTCTGTATGCCTGGAGAAAAAATGAATGATTTAAGTAAATTATACATATCCACTCAAAGTAATATCATGATGTGGTTAAAATAAAAGTGTTTCTACAGCATATTTTATTATTGACAATCTATCTGAAATGTATTAAAAGGTGAAAAAGGAGACTATTAAACAGCTCTCACAGTATGATGCCATTTATGCATGGATCAAAGGATGATTACATAAATGTATATGTATATATAATAAAAAGTTTTATCTAAGTGGTTAAGTGTAGATGTAATTTATTGTCTTCTTGGCGTTTTTTAGTAGTTTCCAAATTTACTCAAAATGCATATTATATAAAAAAAGATAATTTAAAATAGGGAACATGAAGGGATAGAAAATCATAAGCTACATAAAAAGATAAATAGCCAACTACTTAAAACATTATTTCATAGGTGGCAGTGAAGGGTGATTACTTTTATTATTGAAGGACATCCATAAATTAGTAAAAACATCAGTAAGATTCCAGTGAAAAAATAGGCTAAAAGAAATGAAAAAACTTACGTTAAAAATAAATATAGTTAATAAACATATTAAAAAGTTCATCTTCTACAGTACTCAAAGAAATGAGAATAAAATGTTGGAATATTATATCAAATGAGCAAGATTTTTAAAAAATTTTTTAATGTTTATTTATTTTTGAGACAGAGAAAGACAGAGCATGAGCTGGGGAGGGGCAGAGAGAGGGAGACACAGAATTGGAAGCAGGCTCCAGTCTTTGAGTTGTCAGCACAGAACCCAACATGTGGCTTGAACTCACGAGCTGTGAGATAATGACCTGAGCCGAAGTCAGACGCTCAACTAACTGAGTCACCTAGGCACCCCATGGTTTTTTATTGCATATCTGTTTCATTGTCATATACTATTAATGGAAATAGGTTAGTAGCAAGATATGTCAAGGAACTTTCATAGGCTTATGCTTTATTATCTTAAACAAGCAGTAAATTTCTAGACAAAAGGAAATGTACCATAGAATTATATACAATTATTTGAAATATTGAAAATAACATGCACAATCCTAGAATTGTTTTAAACGTTGTGGTACACCCAGAAGATTACACAGCTACTAAAATTTCATTTACAAGAGAAATGTCATTAAGTATGACATTTGTTAGAATATGTTAGATGTGAAAAATAGATCTAAAAAAGCAGAGATAATATAAATTATAGATACACAAAGGAGCATTAAAATAAATGAAATACCTAGATAAATTAAACCAAATGATTTACAAATATTTTTTGTAAATATTATAAATATTGTTTGAAATACCAAAATTTCCTTTCAAAAGTAAAATAAGTAATTTGTTATTTTTTAAATTTATTACTAAGTGTTTGTAATTTTTATGTAAATCTTAAAGAAGAATCTACATATCTCTTCCCTGCCCCAAATCTCTGCTTCTGTGTTCACCATCTCGGTTAAAGATAGCCAGTCATCTACAAGAAGCTGCAGAGTAACTAAGATTATTCCTTTTCACTCAGCCGCCACTTCCTGAAAACCATGACTGAATTCTCCAGAGTTTCTTCTTCATGCTACTTCTCATCCCCTACTGAGAGCTTCATTGCCCCGCTTTAATTGCATTTCTCTTTATCTCATACCTGGATAACGTGGTAGCGTAGCCTACTGATGAGTATCCCTGACTCCCATCCATTCTCAATACTGCTGCCCAGAGGCTCAGTCTGAAACAAGTATCTGACCATGACCATCAGTCACCCTCTTAAATTTCTTCAAAGATTTCCCACACTTTGTTAGGATATCCAAGCTACTTGTGTCAGTTATCTCCCTTCTGCTTCCTCAGTATCTTTGCTCAACATGGGTTCTACATTTCATCAGTCCTGAACTTTTTCATGGTCACCTCCATGTTTCAGGAGGTGACCATATGCCTTTATATAGATACTTATTCTGGCTGGAGTACTCTTCTTTCCACCCTCTTCTTCCCCATGTTAAAGAACATTAAACTCTACACCTAATGTGGGGCTTACTGGGCCTCTAGCTCAGGGCCCTGAAACCAAGAATCTGTGCTCCACCTCCTGAGCCAGCCAAGGCGTCCCCTTCTCCCTTTTCCTTGCATCACTATTTCCTCTTTATACAGAAAGGCTTAGATCTATTGACTCTTTCAGGAAGTATTTCCGTGTTCTAGTGTCTTGTATTTATGTCTATCAACCATTTTATTCAAGTTATCTATTTACATGTTATTCTCCCCTCAAGACCAGTGAGCTCCAAAGTCTAATGCATGTAACCTCTGGGGTGAGCAAGAAGATCTTTTGAGAAGCAAAGTAAAAATACTGGTATCTGTGTTTATGTTTCTTTATCATTACATGTAAATACATGTAAATGCATATACATACATACATAGGAGAAACATACATGCAGAAACTTTTTTACTGGTGGGGATGTGTGATTTAAACTGCTTGAAGACCATTGCTCTGAAGCTTCTTAAGGGCAGGGAATATGTCTTATTTATCCAGAGCATATTGCAAAGCATTGGGCACATAGAGACTTTCTGTTGAACTTTGCTGAAATTAAAATTTTAGCAAACTCTTATCCACATTTCTAAAGCTAGTAATAAAGTTATTTAAAATTTGGGCACCTGAGTGGTTCAGTCAGTTAAGTGTTCGGCTTCCACTCAAGTCATGATCTTGCTGTCCGTGCGTTCAAACCCCACATCGGTCTCTGTGCTGACAGATCAGGGCCTGGAGCCTGCTTCAGATTCTGTGCCTCCCTCTCTCTGCCCCACCCCCACTCATGTCTCTGTCTCTCTCTCTCTATCTCTTTCTCTCAGAAGTCAATAAACATAAACAAAATTTAAAACTTTGGTTTAAGGTGGAAAATTCTGTCTCATTTGTTAAACCTGATATGTATGAGAGTTAGAGGGAACTTGAAAGAGAAACTAGAAAGCAACCGAGGAAAAAGTCCATGTTAAGGTAACTTTCATGATTGCAAATATTTTTCAATCATGAGGAATATAAAGTTTTAACAGATGCATGCTTACAGTTTTTCAAAGGTAGCTAAAACAGGACAGTGTTAAAGACAAGAAGATCTGTGGGGATTTACAAAAGAGAGTGTACATTTTTAAAGCAAATGAAATTTTGAGAATAGAGTGTCTTTATTGACCCCAACTCTACAAGTGCAGAACTCAAAAGTCCTCTAAAATTCTTTTGCAAGGAGTTGCCCAATTTATGCAATATTTATGTATTCAGGGGGACATCTGCCAATCAGTTCCAATACAAATTTGATAGAAGAGCCCAAAGTCTACACCACAGAGAATTCCATTCAAATAGATTAGATTATCTTATAGTGAATGACTCTCTTAATTTTAATAAAATTAGAGTACTAGTTGCACATAATGCCAGGCAACGAGTAGGAGAAGTAGAAAGAAGTCAACTTAATGGCTTGTATAAGGACAAATGGATACATACACGAACGAATTAACTGTTTACAGGCTGTGTTTTGGTGTTGTTTCCGGGGTAAAGTTGGAAGTATATATCTAAATATAATGTCAGATGCTGGAAAGGGACATGAGGAATTTGGAGGCCCTCTTGGTTTTTTTCTATACAATATTGTAGCTCTATGTTTTCCTGCCCCTCCTTTATTTTAAGTGGAGTGGATTCTAATTTAATTGTTTAAGTTTTTAACAACAAGCCCAAAATCAGCATCTAAAACTTTGTGTTACTCTTCAAAGAGTCTGTCCTATTCTGAGACATACTTTTTCTGAAACAGTGTTATTTTTATCCCACTCATGATTACCTTTAAGAATCAAAAGAAATGAATCTGTGGTATGAGATAGTTCTCATAAGGCCTCATGTATTAGGAAAAATAAAACTAACAGATGGAACCTATTTGAGAACACCTAAAAAAAATCCCTTCATTTTAAAGTTATTTTTATTTTCCCAAATGATTTTTAAAAGAGGGTCATATGATATATATTTTGAGCACAAACAGTTAGGGAACAGTTTTCAACACAGGTTTTATTTCCAGTTGTCAATATCATAGAACTATTTCTTTTACATCCAGCAGACTGGCAGCTTTACCTTTTTCTTAAATATAAATTGGAAGTGTTGAGAAAATGGCTGTAATTTTATGCTTTATTTTATCTCTAGGTCTTTTATTTTTCAGGTCTAAAGAAAGAAATATGGCATAAATAACAGCCTCAAATACAAAAGTACAATTAGAATCACTGCCGACTCATTTCCAAACTCTCTTTAATCATCATCACCCTCATGTCAGACTGACTGAAGAACCATTCTGCTTTGAAATCCATTTTTTCGGTGCATCCTGTAGCAATGGGAATCCTTTACTTGGCTCTCTCTGCTTGACAATCTCATAAGGGTAAAGGGCATAACAAAGTGCTAAGAGAGGCCAAGCTGTCTCACGCTCGCATTGTGTGCTCTGTGTTGAAACTTGCTGAGGTTTATTGATGCAGTGGGACTAGAAAAAATGAGAACAGAACCAATTTTCTCCATGGCCTTCACCCTTTCTCACAGACCACAAGATAACCACCATTATCAAAAGGAAACTAGAATTTTCCTCTTCCATTTTTTGTCAAGCTAAAATAATGGGATTTCTTTTTTCTTCTCGAGGATGTTTTACAAGGTTAAATATCAGTCTTAGCAGGGAATTGCTTATATTCAGAACAAGTGTTGTATTTTATTTTCTTCTATTCCTGCTATGTGAAAATACATGTATTAAGATAATCTCACATTTAAAATTAGAGATTTTATACCAACTTGACAAAAATTAGAAAATTGTGTTTATGAATGGGCATAATATAAGATGATATTTGTTGTTGTTTTCAACATATCTACCATAAAATATTTGTGTTGATAAAATCAACACAACATATAATTAATCCTAAATCTAAGAGAGAATAATTCTTCTCATAACTGTAAAATTTAAGAAAAAATATAAAGAAGGAAAATAAGGTAAAGATGTATGTAGTGAAATTAATGATCTCATCAAAGATTATACTACTTTCTCTAGGGAAGGAAGGTTTTGCTTTAAAATTTAAAGAATTGAAATGAAGGGTATTCTGTTAAGACAAGGGCTGAATAAAGATATATTTCGTTTGGCTGTTGTAGTTTCCGTGCCCCCCCCCCCCCCTTGAATTTT
>NW_027551572.1:248254-268231 GCF_008692635.1 Crocuta crocuta
CCGTTAAATTTGCTGAATTTCGACTACTTCCCCTTTTCTTGCTCTGTGCCATTTCACATATTTTGTTGTCTATCTGGCCCTGAAATCTTCAGAGTTTGTCTTAGCTTTAAAAAGTTGTTATTGTGTGCTTTCAAAAACATTGACAAGTGTATAGAACAGATTCTCTTATATATTATTGGCAGATATGTACATTTTTTACAACACTTTATAATGCAGTGTTTACTGAAACATTAATTCCTTCAACTCTTCTATCTCTCTGATGTTATTTTACAGACACACTCATATGGGTGCATAAAGTATATTCACTGATACATTGATGAAGTTAAAAATTGGAATACTACATGGCAATGAGAAACAATGAAATCTGGCCATGTGTAGCAACATGGATGGACCTTGAGGGTGTTATGCTGAGCGAAATAAGTCAGGCAGAGAAGGACAAATATCATATGTTTGCACGTATAGGAGGATTAGGAGGAACTTGACGGAGGAACAAGGGGGAGAAGAAGGGCGGAAATGGTGGGGGAAAGGGAGAGAAGCAAACCATGAGAGACTCTTGAATGCTGACAAAAACTGAGGACTGATGGATGTGGGGGGAGGGGGGATGGGCATGGAGGAGGACACTTGTGGGGATGAGCACTGAGTGTTATGTGGAAACTAATTTGACAATAAACTATTAAAAAAAAATAAAATAAAATAAAAATCATAAAAAAAAAAAATTGGAAGCCTTCCAATACCTGTCAATAGGTATTAATTTAATAAATTATAGTAAATCCATATGATGAAATATTATATAGCTTTTTAATAAAAGAATCGGGTAGTCCTAATTATATTGACATGAAAAGATTTCAAGTAAATATTAGTTTTAAAAAAGTGGCAAAATATTTTCATATTTCTATGAAGAACTATCTCATATTATTAAAACAATAATCCCTTAGTATATTACTAATATTTACCAAACTGGTAATGGTAGCTAGGGTACCATTGGGGTAGGTAGGGTTACAACAGACTTCTTACATTGTAAACCCATAGTTCTGTAATATTTAAATTAGTAAAGCAAGCAAATAAGACACATAATTAAAATCTAAACTTTAGAATTCAAAACAGTGAAATTTTCTGTAAAGAATTATCAGGTAAACAAATTTTTTTCCTATATTTAGACCTGTGGCCGATGGGGCCCTTGTGTGGCTCTATGGATTGTGTCTAACTCCTGATCTCAGTTGAGGTCTTGATTTCAGGGTCGTGAGTTCAAGCTCTGTGTTGGGCCCACTGGGTATGAACCCTACTTTAACAAAAACAAGGGGCACCTGGGTGGCTCAGTCCATTAAGTGGCTGACTCTTGATTTCAGTTCAGGTCATGATCTCACAGTTCGTGGGTTCAAGCCCCACGTCACAGTCCGCACTGGGCAGTATGAAGCCTGCTTGGGATTCTCTCTCCCCGTCCCCCCACCTTGCCCCTTCTCCACTTGTGCTCTCTGTTTCTCTCTCAAAATAAATAAATAAACTTAAAAAAATATATAAAAACAAACAACCAAAACCAAACCTGTGGCAGAGCTTGGCTATGGATACAATAAGAATAATGGTATATAATACGGTTCAAATTGTAAACAATCCTTGGGTTATGTTTACCAGCCTTTTGTTACCTTTTTTCTTATTTAAATGAACAAAATGTATTTTAGAGATACATGTAAGTTGTTAAATTTTAACTTATTCTTAGGAAGAAGAAAAACATTAAATATTTAGAGACACGCTTTTCATAAACATAAGAAGAGAAACATGTTTGGAGCTTCATTAAAAGTGGTATGTTGAGGACCAGGTCGATTCCAAATGCTTTAGATATCTCTTTGTCTGACTCACACTTTAAAATTCTGTAATAACCTGTTTTGGAAAGGAAGAAAAAGTGTAATCCTCCTACTGTTGAGAAGAAAAATTTGTCATCTCTGACTTAATCCTGAACTAGGCAGTAGTTGCCAAATAAACCTGGCAAAATTTAGATGCCCTGTCCTTGTAAACCATTTGGTCTACAAATGGACAGATGATATACAATATGACCTTCCTGTCATCAAGATAGGATCAGGAGTGAGGCAAGCTTGCATGCAGAAGGAATTTGTATGCTAGCCTTGGAAAATTTTATGTCTGACCTGATCTCACTGACAGGTTTATTGCCATGATGAGGGAGAATTAAAACCTTGCTGGCCTAGAGAGGAACTTGAAAAGAAAGGGGATCACAGTCTGGAAAATGAGATCATGGCTTGGACTATTGTCCTCATTATCAACAGCAAACATATAGTGAGAACCCACCAGATGAAAGGCACTGAATTAAGCGTGGTGAGCCTAATGTTATAAAACCCACATGAGAAGCTGACAGAATGATATATATTTGCACAGTTGATTTAATGGTGTATTTAGTTATTCTAGATACATCATCAGAATTGGTAACATTTGAACATTTCTTTCTCGCATGACCCCTCAGAAAAAGGCACGCAAAAAGTTTGCATGTAAATCAGAGATCCCTGGTTTTACTTTAAAATGAATTTTTTAGGTTAACACTAGAGATCAAAAAGACAATCCAGTTTTGAACTCTAAGGTATATGCACATTTGTGTGCCAGTAATAAGCTTCCAAAATTTATTTTCATCAAGGCTTAAACAAATATGTCAGCACAATCGTTCCGAGCATTTGTCAGGTTAAACACAAAGTGTTGTACATTCCAATTGCTCGTCAAATGGTAATAGTTTTGTTGTTGTTTTAATGTTATTAGTTTGAGACAGGCTCTGTCAAAGTTTTAAAATGCAGATTCATTTGACCTCAAGTAACTCTTACCTATTTATTGTTAATCATGCTTAAACAGGTGTCTTTAAAGTGTATCTGGGTATGCTTTTTACTCCTTTGTAAGAGTCAATGACTAAAGTTTCTACAGTGTTGGCAAAATTAAAGCTGAATACAGTTTTCACACAACTACCCATCAATGAATGTGCCAATATCCAATGACCAGAATGGAAACCATACTTAATCATTGAAAGTATCGGTTCTGTCAGGTGACAAATAAGTAATAACTGTCTTTAAGACCTATATATTTTTCTAGGTGTTTCTTGATCATACCTTTATGAAATTACTTTTAGAATTCTTAGAGTATGTAATGTTAAACATGTGTTGAGGCAACTGGGTGGCTCAATGGATAAAAAGCATCCAACTCTTGGTTTTGGCTCAGGTCACGATCCCACAGTTTGTGAGATCAAGCCCTGCATCAGGCTCTGCGTGGAATTCCCTCTCTCCTCCTCTTTTTGCCCCTCCCCTGCTCTTTCTCTTTCTCTCTCTGTCTCTATATATACATATATATAAACTTAAATAAAAAACATAACAACCCCTTGAAATCAATATGGTGAACAGAAATGTGTATAAGTTTGTTTGAGCTCTAATCCTATCACAAAGACGCTGGTAGAAACACAGATTCTGCTAGAATCTGCTCATCCTTCCAAAAGTGATATTCAGTCATGAGCCACTATATGCAATTCTTTCATGTTTGTTAGTTATTGGACACATTGAATGTTATGTCATAGGAGAACAAGATTTTAAATTGTGTTTTCAATTAAATAAATGAATAAATAATATGCATAAGACTATACGCTGTCACACTGGGTACAGCTATTGTTTCCATGTTGTATCAGATATCTGGTAGTCCCTAAGGGAAACTGAAAACAGGATATAGAAAGTGAACAGTCAGACAGAAACTGCTTTCCCTTTCCTCTCTGTCTCAATGCACCCTCCAAAAGAATGATCCATTGCGGTTCATACATCTATTTTCCACATTGCTCTATTGTCTCTGCTGCCCAGGACAAAAGATAATTTGACTTCTTCAAATGTCAGGAAAGAAGGACGGTGGATAACAAACTTGACTGTTAACTGACACATTCAACTCCATGTTGCTTTTTTGTATTTGTGCAAAAGGGACAAAGCAAGGGGAGAAGTGACCACTTTGTGAGTGCCGGTGGGTTTATAGATTTTGACTTGGCGAATACTGAGCGTTAGGGATTTTTTGCCCATACAGCAAGGATATGCAGAGACCAAAAAACAGGGGACCAAAGGCACTCCATGCCAGAAACTTCACCTTGAATTTTCCGAAAGAGAATATCCCTGGATCCCAGTATATAATGAATCTTACTTATCTATTACTTCAATGTTGTATTGGGAGTAGCTGAAAGAAATCGTTTTTACCATCACCAATTAATACTTTATGTCTGTATTATAAATATAAAATGGGGAAAATAGTTCTAACTTTAGATTCACTTGTTATGACTTATTAGCAATTATACAGAATGTAACACCTCCTCTCAATGAGCTTGTAATATGTTTTTTTACATCTTATTTATGGTACCTCAAAGGAGCATCATTATCCTCCATGTTCAAAACTTCTTTTTCTGTGCCTGCTTACTAGTTCCTTCTTCCTCTTGCTTTTCCTTTTCTCCACTCTCCCCTTTCCATTTTCTTCTTTTCTTACTGATCTTAGAGTTTCCTCCCCTCACCTTAATTACATTTATGACCTAGAACTGCTGCTTGCCTTCCATTTTTCTTTTTGATTTGTTCAATTCAAAAAACATTTATTATCTACCCTGTGTGCAGGTATTGAGAATCGTACGTGCAGGAGAAGTAGCTTCTGCCTTGAGGGAACTAGGGAGCTGTTTTCCCTTTGGCTCCTACGGAAAAGAAAAACTAGAATGCAAAACTAGTATGTAAGAAAAGCAAAACTAGAATGTTTGAGGATAAAGGATGAGGACGGACAGAGTCAACCTCCATCTTTAGCATTATTAGCAAGGACCAGTGATCCAGCAGTAACCCCCAGTAGTTCAGCGGTGGCTACAATTCCTTAAAGGGGAAAAATCTTCCTTCTGATCCTATAGCAATGTCTATAAATACAAATACCCCTGAGAGAAAGCTAGTTAATTAAGCTCTCCTTATTTGGGATTCCCATGGTGCATTGTGTAATTTCTTTTATTATTATTATCATTATATACCATTCTGCCTCTAATTGTACTATTTCCCCAAAACCAGTAGGAGAAAAGTGGGGCAGGCCATTTTGAGACTCTGGGATTCTAATTTCCAGTGATACCTCCATCTCTCTCACTAGTATTCTTCCTTCTTTGAAGATCATGTTAACTGGCTATACTTTCCCATATTTTTCATAGAGTAATTATCTTTGTGCTCTTGACCACTTACCCACGGCCCACACTTCCATTCTTTCTGTTCTTCTAGAACTCTTAGGGAGGAGGGCATGTCCAGACTTGCATTAGTTCTTTGTAGCTTTAAAGAACCATTTTCTAGAATTGGTTTCAAAATGGATCATTGCCATTGAAAATGGCATTCCTCCTTAGTATCTTGCCTTGACATTTCTTCCATGTTTTCCATAATAGTCTCCAGGAATAGAAACAGATATTCTATTCCTTTGCTTCAGTTGAGGTGTCCCCTTCCCCTTAATTAAAGAATAACGAAATGGCTTCTCTTTGCCTTGAGTCCTGACATATTTTCTGGAATGTGACAATATATTTGTGAATACTATTTTAGGGACATACTCCTCATTTATGAAGGATCTAGCATCTGTCACATTGCTAGGTACCTGCCTTAGCACATTCTCAAATAGCAGAAACTGCTATGTACAACATTTCTAGCATTTCTTACTTGCAAATCACCCCAAACATATTTGGGGATTTTCCCACATTTGTTAAAGAACTTTCTTAATGATGGACTATAGCAAATATGAGCTATCATGGGATAGCAGGCTGAGGAAGTGAAATGTTAAACCCTGACAGGCTTAAATTTTGAGTCTTGTTCTTTTTCTTTAAAATTCACACAACAATTTGCATTCAATTCCATGGTGTATTTACATTTATTTTAATACAGTAAGATGTTTTGATTACTTAAAGCATTTTCTCCAAAGTGGTTTCAGTAAAACCAATAGATCAATATACACTATTTTTACTCTGAGGTTTCATGTTAAGTCCAACTTGTCTCCCCAGATAGAGAGGCGGGAAAAGACAAGAATTTGCTTTTTCCTTCACCCTGCTCAACTAAGATAGAATTTCCAGAGGCACCTGCGTGGCTCAGTCAGTTAAGTATCCGACTCGGTTTCAGCTCAGGTCATGATCTCATAGTTTGAGCCCCGCATCTGCACTGGTCAGTGCAGAGTCTGCATGGAATTCTCTGTCTCCCTCTCTTTCTGTCCCTCTCCTGCTTGCTCTCTTTCTCAAAATAAATAAACTTAAAAAAAAGAATTTCCATAGCTTACTTATTTGATTTTCTTCCCAGAAATGTACACACCCACTTTTCCCCTCACTCTGAAGTAAGCTGACATTTTACCTGACATTATATAAAAGCCTCCCCTATTTGTCCATAATGTAATTATTTTTTCTGATGCTTGTATATTTTAAGCATTTTTACATAGCTCCTTCTGGATGTCTTTAAGACACTTCAAGAAGACAAGGGCGCTGGGTGGCTCAGTTGGCTAAGCATCTGACTTCGGCTCAGGTCATGATCTCACGGTTTGTGAGTTGGAGCCCCTCATCAGGCTCTGCACTGACAGTGTGGGGCTTGCCAGGGGATTCTCTCTCTACCTGCCCATCTCTCAAAATAAATAAATAAACTTTTTAAAATGGCATAAATAAAAATTAATATGTAAGAGATTTTATTTTTATGTGAGCACTGTCTGTGCTGACAGCTCAGAGCCTGGAGCCTGCTTCAGATTCTGTGTCTCCCTCTCTCTCTGCCCCTCCCCCCCCTTTCTCGCGCTCTCTCTCTCTCCCTCCCTCCCTCCCTCCCTCCCTTCCTCAAAAACAAGTAAACATTAAACAAAAAAAACTCCAAGAGGACAAATACTTTGCTCTATTCTATAATTTACAGAGTGACTTACAGAGCTAATGTATAACAAGATGTTTAATAAATGCATTTTGATGATGATTTTTAAATTTATTTTCCGCAACTTTCTTTACATGACCTTCCTGTTTGAACTAATGTGGATTTATATTGCACTCCCAGTGGTCCCTTGTGGGAGACACGGTTAGGAATAAGAAAGAGGTAGGCAATGACAGGAGTCATTGTTGATATCAAAATTGTGTCGGGTCACCTGAGTGGCTCAGTCGGTTAAGTGCCTGACTGTGGCTCAGGTCGTGATTTCATGGTTTGTGAATTCAAGCCCTGCATCAGGCTCTGCACTGACAGTGTGGAGTTTGCCTGGGATTCTCAATCTCTCTCTCCCGAAATAAATAAACTTTTAAAAATGGCATAAATTCAAAAATATTAATTTAATATGTAAGAGATTTTATTTTTATTTGAGACTAATTCTTGGTTGAGAATGTCTGCTAGTGACACTGTTGGTACAAATTGTAAAAAAACAACAACAACAACAACTTTGACATAAAACCAAAGGTTCTAGAAATCAGAATATATTTGTCGATAAAGCCTCATCCTTGAACTTGAGATCTCGAGTTACTGGTAATATGCCAATAAACGCAAAGGTTGAAACGCCAGAAGTAATTGATCTGTAGTCCATCCCCAATAAAACAACATGAAGTTACAATCCTCTCCAGCCCCAAACCTCTAACCTATTACTATTCCTAGAGAGAAGAGTGCATTGTTTCACTGAGGCAAGGTGTTGGCAGGCAATCAGTGCTCCGTCTCTTTTTGCTCTAAAATGGATTGAATAGGCTGTTGAACTTGTTTATATTATTTGCTTCAGTGGCTTGCTTTGGCAAATTACTCCCTGTCTTTATTGTTAAATTCAGTGTACTGGTAGTGTTTTAATTTTAGTTTGTAGCCTAGTGTTTAACATTTCCACTAATGTAAACAATATTGGACAAGCTGATATTCTTTCTGAGACAGAAGCTTATAAAGTTTATCTCATCCATTTGGAAGCCCTTTATTCAATACCGAGAAAGTCTCTATTTTTTGCTTTTAAAATTATCTCAATTTTATGGGAACCATAATTAATACTTATAAACTTGTCCTTTGCTTTACGGCTGGGCAAGACAGCCTCTTCCTTATCTCCTTTGAATGCTTAATGGTGAAGTCAGTTTCTCCCTACCATTCTTTGCTCCCTGAGCTCTGGAGACACGCAGACTTTCCCCGTGTATTGCACAAGACACCTCATTGATCTTTCTAGTGTTATTGCGCTAGTTCTTTGTTTCCCACAGGAATCCCTGCTGGCTTGTCCCTACAGGATTCTTGCTGTATTCTGAACTACTAATTAATCTCAATCTCTAAACCTGAACTCTGGATTCTGGTAAATCAGAGGGAGAACTTAGCTGCCTGGTCCTGCCTGGAAGAGACAATCCATTTTCCGTGCTTGGTAGTTTGGTAGCCCTTCTGTATTTACCTTTAACATAGTTTCTAGATATTTGTGTAATTTGTGCATCTAGAAATAGTATCACAGGAACATTTTGCATATATGGTAAAAAGCCAAATATTTTTATACGGCAGGGTTTTTCCTGAAAAGTATGCCTTTCCAAAGAAAATGTCAAAGAATAACTTCGTATATTGCCCTGACTAATTGAATTTGAAACCATCAACCACTTCTGCTTGAATATCCATCTGAAGGGTGAGTTCAGAGTTCAGGTTCTAGCTCAGTCCTTGGCTAGAGCTTCTGGCCTCCCTCTACCTCATTGCCTGTAGGTAATAACATGCTTTCTACCACATGGATGTTTTTGGCCAGTGAGGAAGGACTGTCAGGTTCTTTTACTTACTGTGTACTATACATATTGGAGATTATAGAAGTTTATAAAGGAGAAGTCCTTTTGCCTTATTCTCTACCGATGACTTTTCACATAACTTGTAGAATTTGGGCTTTCAGTGTCTCATGAACATTATATAGATCGTCCTAAGGCCTCTCTCGTTTGTCTTTAGGTACTGCAACATGACCTTAATATTGGAGGTCTGCCTACCACATACTGGGTGGTACCTCCCACTTAAACTTTCTGCCCATTTTATAGCACAGATTCTTCTCCTCACACAGCTAGAACACTGGGCATCTAGCCCAGCTGACACACACTGTGAGGTACAAAGATGAATTGGGTCATCTACAGGTCATGCCTACAGAGACCATGAATATTGTCTGCTGAGCTCACACGTGGCCATGACAGATCTCCTGCACCTCAGCAGCTCTCTCTACTCTCGTACGGGGCATAAACACCCCAGGCAGTTGTTTGTACGCCTCCATGGTGTGCTCAGTCTCCCCAAGCCCCAGGTTTAGGGTAAATGCTCACATTTGCCAAGTTAGTGGAGTAGACAGTCAGTTATTCCCCTGAACATATTTTTTTTTCAAGGTGTCTGTATAGTATCATAAAATCAAGGTCACATAGGGAGAGGGCAAAACTGCCTTCTTACCAATGAGGAAACTGAGACTTTGTGTGGCCAAGTGATTTGTCCAAAGTCTTGGCCGAATCTAGAACTTGGAAATCTGTTTACTACAGCTTTTGCAGGCAGTTGTGAAATACAGCCATCACACCCTTGGAGCCATGATTAAAGTTGTCAAAGACTGTTTTTCAAATTGCCCATTCCTTTCTAGAGTTTGTGATACTTCACCGTAACAGTCCTAATATTCTACTCTTTCCTTTGGGAAAGTAGTTTGCCCATTGCAGAGTGTCACTGATGGGATTGTTCTGTGTAAGTTAATGGCATGAGAAAACTACAAGTGTTGGAAACCAGGCCTTTGAGAATTAGTTGAATTTTCTTGAAAAAAAAAAAAAAAAAGTGCCTGGGTGGCTCAGTCGGTTGAGCACTGATTTCAGCTCAGGTCATGATCTCACGGTTCATGAGTTCCAGCCCTGTGTCAGGCTCTGTGAGGACAGCTCAGAGCCTGCTTCATATTCTCTGTCCCACTCCCTGTCTGCCCCTCCCCCACTGATGCTCCCTTTCTCTCTCTTTCTCTCTCTCTCAAAAATAAATAAACATTAAAAAGAAAAGAAGACCATACACACAAATTTTTATTTGTATATATGTTGTGAAATATATACAGTGAGATATAATAGATAGAATACAAATATATAGAGTGAAATATAATAGATATGTTTATATATGTATATAAACATGTAATACTTAAATGAAAAGACTCAAACTATTCATAATGTAACATTTGCTGCTTTTTTCAGTTGTTAGTATATTATGAACCTCTTTTCAAATCAGGAAATATTCAGTGACCACACAATTCTAATGGCTGATAAGTTCACACTGTAGCGGTGTATCATATTGTACTATACTATACTAATATATATTATACTGTGTTCTAAACAGTGAGGTTGTTTATATTTTCCCACTATTCATTATGACACTTAGAGTTAAATCTTTAAATACATATATGATTTGTCTCTCTGCATACATTTCTAGAAATGAATTTTAAGACATTTAATAAAAAATGCCAAATCAACGGACAAAATTTGTCTTGCATATTCTAATTGCAGATGACTGTGGTATTCTCTCTTAGTAATAGATTTTATGTTGGAATAGTCATGATTATTTAGAAATAGTCATACTTTTTAAGATATCTAGTGACAAATTTATGGAATATTCAGGAATAAATCTGAATGATGGGTTTTTTTCTTTTTTTAAAAAAATTTAATGTTTATTTATATATTTGAGAGATAGAGTGTGTGTGAACAGGGGCAGAGAGAGATGGAGACAGAATCTGAAGCAGGCTTCAGGTTCTGAGTTGTTAGCACAGGGCTAACTGGAACTCACGAGCTGTGAGATCATGACCTGAGTAGAAGTCAGATGCTTAACCAACTGAGCCACCCAGGGGCCTCTAAATTTTTTTTTTTAAGTTTTATTTATTTATCTTGAGAGAGACGGAGATAGCACAAGAGGGGGCGGGGCAGAGAGAGAGAGAATCCCAAGTAGGCTCCACTCTGCCAGCACAGAGCCCAACATGGGACCCAAATTTATAAAACTGCTAGATCATGACCTGAGCTGAAACCAAGAGTTGGATGCTTAACCGACTGAGCACCTGGGCGCCCCTGAATGATAGTTTTCTAAACTTGTCAGGAATCTGTGCTTCAGTTCGCAGCAGTGGACTCTCAAACTCCTCTGAAGCAGATCGAACAACCAGTTGGCTCTTATTAGCAGTTGAAATCTGCTGTGTGGCTGTGTCCTCTCCTGGGTAAGTGGAGGGTGACAGTTATCTGGCTTCCTGGAACAGCGGAAACATCAGTTGGCTTACATTTAATTTGAGGCTCTGGGATTTTCTTCTGCCCATACCTGACCAGGTTGTCTCCTCCAGCTTCCCTGACTATGTGAGACATCAGCCTAGACTGCAGGGCTACAGGTGCCCTTGTCTCCAAGCTCTTCCCAGATTCTTATATTTGTTACCCTTTTCATTAATGAAAATGTTATCTAATTGGTAGCTTTTTTTAATTAAGAGAAGAAAATGCTTGTCACAAAAGGCATGCTACTTAAATGACAATTAGCTACTAAAGACAGGGATAAAAATTACTTGAAATTATTTACTCTAAGGTCTTGTAAACATTTATATTTTAATCAGAATTTGAAACTGGATGTGGAATTTTTTTTAAAGTAAACTATGGCCAACATGGGGCTTGAACTCATGACTGAGATAAGAATCACATGCTAATCACAGTTAAGCCAACCAGGCACTCCTGGAAGTGCAATTATTAACACATTTTCGATATCATTTAGTTATACCTTTAAAAGGTCCAATATATTCTTTTCTATTAATTAAAAAAAAAAATGGGGCTCCTGGGTGGCTTAGTTGGTTAAGTGGCCGACTTTGGCTTAGGTCATGATCTCACGGTTCGTGGGTTCAAGCCCTGCATCAAGCTCTGTGCTGACTGCCAGCTCAGAGCCTGGAGCCTGTTTCAGATTCTGTATCTCCCTCTCTCTCTGACCCTCCCCTGCTCACACTGCCTCTCTCTCTCTCCCTCTCTCTCTNAATTCAGTTATTTTCATTTTATTCAGGACTGTGCTGATGTTCTTCTAAGGAAGGCAGAAGTTGATTTAAATAGCACAGATTTAGTGGTGCCTGGGTGACTCAGTCTATTGGGTGTATACCCTTGATTTTGGCTCAGGTCACGATCTTATGGTTGGTGAGTTGGAGCCCTGTGTTGGACTCTGTGCTGGCAGCATGGAATCTGTTTGAAATTCTCTCTCTCTCCATCCCTTCCTCTCTCTACCTCTCCCTGACATGCGCACTCTCTTCTCTCTCTAAATAAAAAAATAAGTTTTTTTTTTTTTAAATAGCAGGATTTGGCTTAAGACTTATTTAAAACTTATTTAATGTCTATTTATTTTTGAGAAACAGAAGGACAGAGTATGAGTGGAGGAGGGGCAAAGAGAGAGGAAGACACAAAATCTGAAGCAGGCTCAAGGCTGAGCTGTCAGCACAGAGTCCGATGTGGGGCTTGAACCCACATACTGTGAGATCATGACCTGAGCAGAAGTCAGATACTTAACCAACTGAGCCACCCAGGTGCCCCATTAGCATATTTTTAACTTGCAATAAAATCAATGGTTTTAAGTCATTCATTCAATATATATTGATGGAGCTTCTACTATGTGCAAGGTACAATTTTAGGACCTTGGTATACCATAGTATTATGTTAGTTGCTAATTTTCTTTCTTTTTTCACCAGAAAAAAAGAAAAAACCTCCTGGAAGGCAGGTATTTTGCTCTCTTTTATGCATTGATGTGTTCAAGGTTTTAAAATTGTGTATTATATATATCATGTATATATATTATATAAAATAATATATTCTATTTGTATAAAATATACAGAATATCATAGAACATGTTAGAAAGTGATATGGAAAAAAATCGAACTGGGAAAATGAGATCTGAAATCAGAGTAAGGGGCAGATTGTAGTATTAAGTAAAGGAGACAGTTCAGATTTTACTGAGAGGGAAAAAATGGAAAGAAGTGTAAGATGTAATCGAGGGTTACCTGGGCATTGGTGTTCCAGGCCGAGGGGACCGCCGGAACAGGGCCGTCATGGGGAGTAAGCTCCCACGACCACAGCACAGCGGTGAGTCTGTGAGCGGCCGGCGTGAGGAAGAATGACTAAGGGAAGAGTTGTACGTGGTAGAATCAGAGCAATGGAGGGGCCTTCTCTATTGAGGCTCTTCTGGCTAATGAAAGACTTTATTATTCTGAGGAAATGCAGGGGCTCTTAAAGGTTTTGAGAGGAAGGTGGCATCATCTGACTTCGATATTTAAAAGGACCTGCTAGACTACTATGTTAAAAATTGCCTGTATAAGGAAAAAAAAAGCTAGAAAATGTGGAGACCTTTTAGGCGACTTAGACTAGGTGATAGCAGTGGAAGTGGTTCCAAACGGATTTATTGACAGTTTGCGTGCACTAGAAAAAGAGAAAGAGACCACGATAATGGAGCAACTGGGAGCAAAATATGACCATAGACATAGAGAAGGCCGTAGATGGCAGGGTTGAGTGGAAAATCAGAAGTTCAGGTGTGGACATAATAAATTGTAAATATCAGTTACACATTCAAGTGAAAATATTGAGGGGGGCAGCTTGGAGTCCAAAACAGTCTAGACATGGGGCCCCTGGGTGGCTTAGTTGGTTGAACATCAGGCTCTTGATTTCGGCTCCGGTCTCACAATTTGTAGGATCGAGCCCCCACGTCGGGCTCTGTGCCAGCAGCACGGAGCCAGCTTGGGATTCTCTCTCTCCTTCTCTCTCAGCCCCTCCCCTGCTCAAGCTCTCTCACTCACTCTCTAAATAAACAAACAAACAAACTTAAAAAAAATAGTCTGGACAGAATATATAGGTTTGGGATTCTTCAGAATGTAGAGGATATGTAAAATCATGAAAAAGCATGACATCACAAAGGCAGTAAATGTAAATTTTTTTTAAAAAAGAGCCAGTTTTGGAGACCTGACCATCTCCAGTTCAATTAAGATAGGGAGAGAAGAGCAGTACCACCAGAGGAAACTGAGAAAGACTAACCAGTAAAATAGGAGGAAACCCAAAAGATGTGGCTCCATGGGTCACAAGTGAAGAATGTGCATCAATGAAAAGGAAGTGACTGGTTTTGTTAATTGCTTCTGATAGGTCAAGTAAAAGGCAGACTGAGAATTGGCCATTGCACTTAACATCCTGGAGACTAGTGATGGCCTTGATGAGGGCAGTTTTAGTGTGCTGGTGGGATTCAAGCCCAATTTAAGAGAATGGGTAGAGAAGACTTAGTGCGTGCATAGATAATTATTTCAAGGAGTTTTGCCTCAAAAAAGAGCAAAGAAAGGGACAATAACTGGAAGGTAAGTGGTGTCAGGAGAAGGTTTTTTATTTTTTTAATGAAAGAAATAACAACATATTTATATGAAAATGATCCAATTGAGAGTGAGAAATTAATGACATGGAAGAAGGAAAGAATGACTGCTTCAGTGTCCTTGACCAAGATGGGATGGGATCTAGTGCATAAAGAAAAGGAAGATATTGGAGAGATTTTAATTTATGTTGACACTGTATAACATCAGGGTGTTCTTCTAAATAGTTCAAGGAATCCAAGATTCAGAGCAAAGGTTAGGAACGTGTGGATAGGTATCTGGAATTGTGGTCACTTTTTTTCTAGTTATTAATGTCTTAACTCTTAAACAACAACAATGAAGATAGTGACCAAACTTACCTACTCTGTGTGTCTGGTGCCTAACATGGGGCTTGGCATTAAATAGGCACTTAATAAATATTTTCCAGATGACTAGATGAAAGAAATATTTTATTTCTTTCCTTTTACCTGTATTTCTTTAAATTAACCTGGTTAACATTTATTACTTTTTAAATTAAAGAATGGACACATTAATCTTAGAGATAAATGGATCCAAGAATCTGTAATTAATGATTTAAAGTGAAATGAAATATTTGATAAATAGTCTACCTTGGGTGATTTGCTAAATACTGTGTAATTCTGAACCAAATTTAAATAATATACATTGGATGCCAATAATGTGGTAAGGATTTACATTTATGAGGTAAAATATTATAATCAGCTCCATCTTACAGATGAGGAAATTGAGGCTCACAGATGTTAAGTAACTTGCCGGAAATCACAATGTGAAGTGAAAGACCTGGACTCGTTCTGGATCTGCCTGACTCCCTGTTCTTTTCATTCAATTCCCTATTTCAGAAATTTGTCCATTGTAATGCTGGTACCCTGTATAAAAATATTACCCAAATGCCCAATACAATGTTTTCTTCAAATCAGATTTATTTTAAATAGTTTCTTCACCACAAAAATTCAGAACTATTTTATAGTAGTTTTATCTAGGCTTAAAGAATATTTTCAATTATTCTTTTTTCAATTATTTCTTTCTTTTAAAGACATGTAAAAGCACATTTGAATGAGTTCAAAGAATTGTTCTCAGATAACATAATGTATAGCTAGATTGTGATTTATGGAATGTACCTATCTTTGTTACCCAAAGGGAGGTGGGGGAAGAGAAGAAGTTTATAGTATTGAAACCCATCCATAATTTGGAACCTTGGTAAGCTACAAAGTAGAAAGTGAATAACTTGTGCTTTTTTCAAAGGTGGAATTCCAACTGAGAAAAATGTACAGAATTTAAATCAATTTTAGCTATGTTCTGATTTTGTTTAATTTGAGGTACATTAGTAAGCACTGTAAAAATATTTTCAAATACATTAAACAAAAAGTGAATGCTTCCTTGTATCTCCCTCTGATTTACTCCCCTTGTAATTGGTAAGCACAGTCAATGCTGACCGTGTGTCCTCTTAAACTTGCTATTTTGATGTTCTTTTCTTTGGAACATACTGGTGAACCACATTCATATTAGTACCTGCAGAGTCTATCATATTGTAAATGTGTCATTACTCATTTAGCTATTTCTGTAGGGAAGGACATTTGAGATTCTTTTCACAATTTCACTAATACAAAAAGCGCTGCAACAAGCACCTATGTATTTCCAAAGAATATGTTCCTAGATGCAAAATTACTAATCAAAAGGTGCCCCTGGGCAGCTCAGTCAGTTAAGGTTCGGACTCTCGATTCCAGTTCAAGTCACGATCTCACAATTCTTGAGATTGAGCATGGAACCTGCTTGAGATACTCTCTCTCCCTCTTTCTCTGCTCCTCCCCCACATACATCTTCTCTCATTCTCTCTCAAATAAATAAAATAAAACTTAAAAAAAGGTTTAGGCATTTGAAATTCTGGACAGACATTGCTAAATTACTGAACAAAAGAACTGCCTCCTTAACCATATAGGCAAAATCCTGCTATTATAGCCTTTTCCTTAACACTGGATATTATTGGTCTTAAAATCTGCCAGTCTGGGGGGTGTGTGTGTGTGTGTGTGTGTGCGTGCGTGCGTGCGTGTGATTTACTGATGTCTGGGTTTTAATTTACATTTATTTTGCATTTCCCGATTTTTAGAGAGGTTGAGCATCCTTTCATATATGTATTAATAGTTGGTATTTCTTTTTTCTATTAAGTACCTCCATAGAATTAAAAATATGCCCAGCTTCTCAATGATTTCTCCTTCTAGTTTTTACTGAAATATTCCAGAGGGTACCCAAATCCCACCCAGAAAATAACAGTGTATATGTCAAGGTCATTATTTTCAAAATGGAAAGTATTTTTTTGTAAAATTTTTCTTAACTATAAAAGTAAATTATGATAATGGTAAGAAAAAAAGATGTAGGTGTGCAGGAAACTATTAAGAATACTATTAAGAAAAATGTTAAAACCACTTACAGTAAAAACAGGAGTAACCAGTTCTAACATTTGGGTTAACGCATGTATATATACTTAACATGGTTTTGTAATATACTATTTTATAAAAGTGACTTGAAACCTGAAGTATTCTTTTAAATTTTATTTTGTTTTTGTTGTGAAAATAATGTATGCTCATAGTAAAGCATGCAAATATGTAGAAAAAGTGATGTGAAACTCAAAAGTTTCTGTGCTGCACTGACCTTGATAATTTTTTTGGTTTGCTAAATTACTTCCTTAAAAGCTGCCTTATTATTTTGACATTCAGACTCCTATAGAAAGCCCACTTAACCAAGAATGAGGTAGAAATTCCCTCAAAATATTCACTGGCAATAACTAATCCAGAATTTTGCTTTCCTGAAGTTTCATGGATAATCTACAGCCTTGGGGTTTGAAGACATGATTGGAGTCCCATTTCTGCCATTTAGAACATTAAAAGCTGCTTCATTCCTCCTTCTCAGCTGTAAAATGAGAATAGTAACACATACCTCTCCAAAATACTCTGCACATTAATGACAATACTGCCTGACACATGGGAAAGTGCCCAATAAATCTGATTTGACTTCGAATTTTCCAAACTACTCTATATAACTGTATTTATCTTATAACTAGATTCATACAGGAAAAAAATGTAATTTTCACTTCATTTATTCATAACCAAAAGTCTGGCTTATCAAAAAGATGGCAAAAAAGATTTCTTTTTAAGTATTGTGTCATAAAACTTAAGACCTTCACCAGGTTGTAACATTTATTATCGCAAGCAAAGGGAGTCTAAGCCGTTTTTGTAATCATTATGTCCTAAAAATTAAGAGATGTATGACCATCAGTAAGCACATAAAACTTATAAATAGCCTCTGGTTTTGTTGTTGTTATTGTTGTTGTGTTTATTGACATTTGAGTGACATATTTAATCATGATATCTTCATATTTCTATGAAGAATCTGTTCTGCACAGGACAGTCTTTAAATAAAAGGTTTGGTCAGAATGATGTCAACAATTAATACAATCCGTGTTTGTGGCATTTTTCAAATCTACTTCTTTAGGAATTTCTGTTCCGGTCTAAATAAAAAGGGAATTAGCTTTTAAAAATATTTTCCCTCTGGTTACTTTCCTGTCCTTTTAACTTTTTAAATTGTTTTACTGACATAATGTCTATGATTTTTTTAAGTAGTAAAGACTTTTATGGCTTACTTAAGGGAAGCTACTTTTGCATTCTTAATGTTGTGAATCTGGCTACTTAAACTACTCTTAGCTATATCGAGATTGCTTGAAAGGCCTTGAAGGAATAACTTGGAGCTGGTGGTTTCCTATCGTGAAGATGTTTCATTTATAATCTGTGCCAGTAGAGACTGGATTGTTATGAAGTGTACATCTTAGAGCCCTATGAATCTGGCAAGGACCAGAAATGATTGTCATTTTTTTTCAGTGTGAAAATATGATACGGTCTCCAAGACTCAAAACTAAAATCTGTTCATTTAATTTGGAGAGTTGAAAGTCAGGATAATAAATGAAATTTAAACTTATGTGACCAATTTGCATATTTATATATCTAGGGACACCTGAGTGGCTCAACTGGTTGAGAGTCAGACTTTGGCTCAGGTCATGATCTCACAGTTCGCGAGTTCAAACCCTGCGTCAGGGTCTGTGCTGACAGCTCAGAGCCTGGAGCCTGCTTTGGATTCTGTGTCTCCCTCTCTCTCTGCCCCTTCCCCACTTGTGCACTCTCACTCTTTGTCTCTCTCTCTCTCTCTCTCTCCCTGAAAATAAACAAACACTAAAAAAAAAAAAGAAGTTTGCATCTCTAGTCCACTAATCCAAGTTAATAGCAATTGTCTGCTTATGAAACTAAGTGAATAGAGAACTTAGCCTTTCTAGCATAGATAGTGCTACAGTTCAGTCAATTCTTTGCTTTCCATAAGAAATATACCCTAGTTCCTTACTCAACCTTAATTTAAGCTTAAATGTGGTAGTTCTCAGTTACATATAACATTATTGTTCTCAATGAGCTGCTACATTTTTCTTTTCTGTTATTCCATTTAAATCTTCACAAAATTGCTGAAAGACACTTCTCTTCACTAGCATTCAAATCGGGAAGAATCAAAGGGGTGAAGAATATGACACAATCTAGCATAAAAACGAGATAGGCACCGTATTTTTCTCTACCCATTAAAACCCCTTACGAGGCCATACAGGCTCTAGAGTACAATGGAGATTCATTGTTATGGCCGCCTGAAGGAGGCCAGTTTTTCTGTAGTCCATATGGTACAGATGATGTGTCTTTTCACATTTGTATTGATGTCTAGAGATAATCATCAAAACGACCTTGGAAATGTGCAGAGGAAAAAAAATGATCAGCCCAGCCCATGGTTTTCCTGTAGTCTGTGGTTCCTCACTGAAGAATCCTAACAGTTAGAAAGGGAAACATATCAAATCTTTGGCAATTAAATTGTTATTATATGTGTAAGGCCATGAGTAGTCTTAAGATCTGGCTCAATAACCTTAGCCTTGGCAAGGAATTCAACATGTAGTCAAATGATAAACATTCTTCCCAGACTATGCTGATCATTGTTCATGATTTGAGGGCCAAAACAAAGACACTAAAAAAAAAAAAACCCACCAATCTTTCAAACGTCCACTGGCAATGCATGAACAAAAACAGAAAAGAGAAAGAAAGAAATGCATGCCAGCTGAGAGAAGGCAAAATGTTACTTTGATATTGTAGAATGTTATTGTAAATAAGAGCTTATCTTGGAGAGCAGTTTAATATATCAGTGAGCCTGTGGATGAATTATGATGTGGTCCTGTGGGAGAAAGAAAATCAACGGAACAGAGTGGACAATTTATTTTGAATTGAGTGGGGATGGTATTAACAGCTCAATTAAGTGCCAACAGTTTAGAATTAGCTAAGAGCCATTGTCTTCCTGGGACAGATAAATTCTAGCCGTTCTAACTTGCCTTATGTTTCACATAAATGTGAACTAAAATGTGCTTACGTTGTTCCTGTTGACAACAGAACAAACCAGAAAAGGCTTCGTTTGCGGAGTACAAATGAAGATTCATCCATCCTTGTTTTCTAGATCACTGTCAAGGCACACATTCTTTTAAGTTTCTCTATATAGATTAACGTATATACATTTTCACTGGAGAAATCTGGCCCAACCTATTCCTACCTGGCCTACTCTCTCGCTGTCCCCAGCACTCGGTCACTGGCTGTCTTAGGATTCTACCATCTTTCTGTAGAT